>NC_057852.1:25798060-26101090 GCF_015237465.2 Chelonia mydas | reverse complement strand
ACAGAGGGCCACAGTTTCCAGGGCTGTCAGGCCAGTACTTTTCACACAGAAATTAACAGACCCCTGACGTCAGTGAACTAGAAATACATAAAAATCAAACCTTTCTCACTGAAATTGTAACAACATGGGTACTGTAAAAACTCCTTCTGTTGATTTTACTGTGTATCTGGCCATTAGGTGAACCTGGCCAATGGAACAACTGCACAGTTCTCTCCCCAAAGAGGTCAACTATTTATATCAAGAAACACACTAGGCAACATACTCTGTATTTTCCCCAATCTCTTTCAAAAGAAAGGCACAAATGTTTAATTCTCTTTTGATGTAATATTTATATAGTAAGAACAGGATGCATTTATTCTGCAAAGCCAATAGGGTGTCAGGATTCAGCACAGTAAGAATAATGTGCATCCATACTGCACATTTTCCATTCTATTTGCATTAACATTTTGTGGTTGAAGCAATATTGTAATACATTGCTGATACATCATCAGGGCTATTCTCAGGATATCACACTAGCTCCACAGTCCAAATAATATGTCACAGCAAACAAAATGATGCTTTGTAGCATGCAACATTGAATGCTGAAATGTATTGAACAGTTATGAATAAAAGCCAGCAAGCAAACTCATTTGGTTTCTTTCCCCAAAGACAAGATGTTCTTGATAAGCAGCTTCAAAACAAAAACACAACAAAAAAGGTCTTAAAGTAGAATATCCAAATACTGTGGTTAGAAATGAGCACCAAACAGTAGGCATTACATTCTTCAGTTTAATTAATGTATTTCACACGAGCCATATCAAATTATTTAGTCTTAATATCAAAATTTGAAAGTTCAAGTAATGTGGATATTTTCATTGTAAAAATGAAAAAAAAATCCCACATATATGCCTTTGTATTGTCTGCAATGAACTGTTTTCAGGATAACACCTACTTTAATATAATGAAGAAAGCAAGAAAGAAAGAGTTGAGATACAAAAATTTTGCCATTTCCCCCAACTAGGTGAAGTGCAGTGGAGATCAGATTTCGAGCATCTGTGATGCTCACCACAAGTTGCTTTTACTGCCGATTAATAGCTGGAGATTAATAGCTGGGAATGCCACATAATAGCTGTAGTATAAAACTCTTAAACACACAACCATGGTTATGTATTTAACAGCTGTGTCAGCCTTAACTGTTGAAACTTCCAGTATATTTTGCCATATGGTAACCAGGATCATTTTACACTTAAAAATTATTACTTTAAATGCATGTCATATAAATATACTGCATATCTACTTCTAAAGCAATATATTCTAGGGACCAATTATCCGCATGTTCCTTGATTCATCCTTCAGCTTTCAGGTTACTGAACAAAGTTGACTTGTGTATCATGACTAAGAGTTTCTGGGTTTTCAGCTGGGGAGTTTTACAATACGCTGGCTATGAGCAAATATTACAGTTTGGGAGGAGGAGGTCTGGAACTTTGCCAGACAACAGCTAGGCAGCAGGTGAACATGACTTTTTTGGATCAGACTGAAGTACTGCCTGCTAACCCCCTCGGGCAGTGAACTGCATGACAAGTAATTATACCAAGGAATTTATATATTCACCAGATTGCTATTGTAATTAACAACTGATTCCCTACTCAAAATCTCTGTCGCTTTTACACACATGCAGTACAGAACTTTCAGTTCTAAAGGTGGTCCCCTTCAGACCACAGGGATAAGTCTACCAGCAGGGAGCGATGCAGGGGTAAAGCTTGGACTGCCAGTGCTTACAACATACTTATCTCCTGGACTTCAATCCCACACTTTTCACAAACACTACATTCATTATAATTCATTTTTAAAAGCAACTTCTTGCCAATTTCTCCACGGCTTCCACATAATGATTCAGGACCGGAGTGTGGTATATCCTGCATGCCCATGCAGAGAAGTAAGGGCACTCCCTTATGCCCCTGTGCTGATTACTATCATCACAGGTATCAGCATGGATGTAAACAGCCACAATTCTCCCCACACTCCACCTAAGCGGGCTAGAGCCTGGGCTCCACTCCCACAGTGTGCTGGGGTGGGGTGGGGGGGCATATGCTGTGCCAGGTACCGGAGTGATGCAAGATAGGTCATCCTCTGGAGCAGAAAGAAAACCACAAGGCAGCCTGCAACTCCTCAGTCACAATCAGCTTTTTGGTCTGTTCCTGGGTCACTTCAATTATGCATTGCCTCCCGCACATGGGGTTTGTGACAAAGCAACTTTTTAGCACATAACATATCTTTATAACTCACCCTGCACTGCAGTTATTTCTTACAACAGCTTTTTTCCCCCTATAATGATGAGCTGGGCTTTGTTAGAGTTATTGGGTGGCCTGCACTTTTCCGAAAAGACGAAGCTGTTTCAAGGAGAAGACTTATCATCATTTTCCCCTTTACGTTACAGCACAACCCTTTACTTCCCTTCATACAGCTCAGTCAGCATTTTCTCTTCTTGGTGTCCAATTAGATCAGCTGTGCGCTCATTTTACATTCTTGAATTTTCAACCACCAAATGCATTTCCTAAGCCTCTTTCAGAAAAGTAAAAAATTCTTCCCAAAGCAGACTCCTTAGGTTTAAACGTCCACTCAAATATTTCTATGAAAGATTTTTATCAAAATTTTAAATTGTAAGTAGCACACAGTACAAATTCCAGAAAATAAGTTCAGCAATTGAGTTGATGAGCCGCTTTGCCCTCCAATTCAAGATGGCATTTTGTCCCTGTATAGCAAATAAATAAATAAATAGTGTAATCCCAATGGGACACAGTCTGTTGTTAGATTCATGGCACAACTGCTTCTGAAATTAGCAACAGTGGGCAAAATTTGGCCCCAAATCAGACTAGCCTACTAATATCGACAGGTTTCAGAGTAGCAGCCGTGTTAGTCTGTATCCGCAAAAAGAACAGGAGTACTCGTGGCACCTTAAGACTAACAAATTTATTTGAGCATAAGCTTTCATGGGCTACAGCCCACTTCATCAGATGCACGGAATGGAACATATAGTTTGACACCTATTAGAGTACAGAATAATCTTCCAAGGGAAGCAGTGGAAGCACCATCTCTTGAGATGTTTTGAATTAGATTGGACCAAACCTCAGGAAATACCTGGCAGGGAAGAACTCTGCACCATCTAGATACAGAATTGTTTTTTACTTAGGCTATGTGTATGCTGCAAATGGAGGTGGGGCTGCAGCTCACACAGGCATACTCTCATGCTAGTGTTAATTTAGCTAACATAGCTAAAAACAGCAGTGAAGATATGGCCGCACAGGCTCTGCAAGTCCCATCAGAACCCTGGGTACATACCCATGTTGCCAGCCCATGCCAGGATCCATGCAGGCAGGTCTTCACTAATATTATTACCCCACCAGGTAAATTAAAGCTAGTGATGCCAATGCGAGCTGCAATCACCGCTCCAACTGAAACGTGGAGCTACTTTTACATTGTAAACTCTTTTTTGTTTTGTGGTTGTACAGTGCCTAGCACAATGGATCCCTGATGCAAGACCGGGGCTACTGCAATACAAAATAAAAGTATAATCTTTATTGTACATGCCCTACTTCTATACACTTCTTTAAAGTATGTTTCCCCATAAACTACCCTGAGGGTGTATTTTTCACAACTTCAGTTGTCAACTAGCGTGTCATCTTTTCAATTTGTTAAAGATCTGGGGACAGATCCCAGCCCACAGAACAGATCCTTTTCATTGTGCAGTTGTCTCTGCTTCCATATTTAAAGACAGAGGGCAAATTTTCACGCCTGGGAGCCTGAAGTTAAACTCTTAAATCCATATTTAGATACCTAAATAGAAATCACCTGATTTTCAAAGAGGAAAAACAGCTCTCATTGACTATGTGGAATTTGTGGGTGCTCAGCACAATTGAAAATAAGGTTACTTGTCTAGGTGATTTACATTTCTATTACAGAGCCTAACTTACAGGCACCCAGGTATGAATATTTTGGGCAGAGACAGTACAATATTTAAACAAAAAGACACTACAATACAGTCTAAACCTTGGTGGCACAAGTGTACAAGCAATAAAGAGAGGAGGCAGGCATTGCAACACACAAGAAGAACACGCCCCAGGCCATCTCAGTTTGCAAGAATGTGCCAGCACCTATGCTATATGAAGGGGAGTATGGACCAAGGTCTAACGGAGGCATAGCTTTTTGGACCATTAAATAGGTTTGTGGTTAGAAGTTGAGTAGGTGAGTGAACTTGCCGTAATGAGCATGAGCACTGACTGACAAAGATACTTGAGGGCATGCTGCTCTTGCTCAGAGGAAAGATAACAGCCAAACAGTCCTCCAAAAAACAACCTGGCCTGAGACAGCAAGATGCCCCAAGCTAAGCATGCCGCTGGTTACTAGTCACTACAAACATTGTGAAGGCCTCACCACTCAAGACAGGATTTGACTCTCATCTGGCAAGATGTGGCGACCACGTTCCTAATGTAACACTTGGATTCATAAATAGTTGTGCTTGTGATCTGGTATGAGGTGGTCTCCTGCCAACACAAAGAATCATAAACTGGAAGGAACCTCGAGAGGTCATCTAGTCCAGTCCCCTGCACTCATGGCAGGATTAAATATTATCTAGACCCTGGGTTCTCAAAGCTGGTCTGCCGCTTGTTCAGGGAAAGCCCCTGGCGGACTGGACCAGTTTGTTTACCTGCCGCGTCCGCAGGTTCAGCCGATCGTGGCTCCCACTGGCCGCGGTTAGCCGCTCCAGGCCAATGGGGGCTGCGGGAAGGACGGCCAGCATGTCCCTTGGCCCGCGCCGCTTCCCACAGCCCCCATTGGCCTGGAGCGGCAAACCGCGGCCAGTAGGAGCCACGATCGGCCGAACCTGCGGACGCGGCAGGTAAACAAACCGGTCCGGCCCGCCAGTGGCTTTCCCTGAACAAGCAGCGGACCAGCTTTGAGAACCACTGATCTAGACCATCCATGACTGGTGTTTGTTTAACCTGCCTTAAAAATCTCCAATGATGGAGATTCCACAACCTCCGTAGGCAATTTATTCCAGTGCTTAACCACCCTGACAGTTTGAAAGTTTTTCCTAATGTCCAAGCTAAACCACCCTTGCTGAAATTTAAGTCCATTGTAATTATGCTGTCGATACAATGAATAATTCCAGATTTTTATTTTCTTTTTGATTAATTTGTATCCATTTGAAATGCCCTAATAAGACAAGCAAACTGGGACTCTTATGGCTGGAAAATGGTGTGCATATTTTTCACCCATCCACTGCAAGTTTCCTCTATTGATCTGTCCATGCCCCTACATGCCCCTGTATCTCAGAATATGTGTGTTCCTTGAGGGTCTGCCAAACAATTAAGATTCTGGGTGTCTTTTACAAAAATGCCAAGGATCTGGACCTGAAATATGGTCCATGTATCCAAAACCTATTAGAGGTTGCTTCAGCAAAGGTAAATGCTTTTTTTTGACAAAACTGCTATACTTTTTGTGTAACCCAAGAACCCCTTCTTTTCCCAAGAGTTCATCAGCGATAAAGAATAAGGGCAGTTTGCATTTGTATCCCCAAACTTTAAAAAGAATTGAGGAAAAATAAAATGTTAGACACAACCTCACTCACATTCCATATTGGGCTGAACAGTTTTAACACAGTGCTTTTAACCAAGATACATAACTGCATTTTGAAGCTTCACCCTAACTTTGCAAGATTTACTCAATTGCCACACAGAGTTTTAAGAAGTAAGATGGCTTCTATGCTCCATAAATAGCTTCCCCAATATAAACTGGAGAAAGGTCCAAATCACTAAGTTAAGAACCATATTCCAAGATAGTTGTCAATAGGGAAGGTGGGACCTTGAGCTGAACTTCACCATAGTTCAGGGTGTTGGGAACCAAAGTTTTATTTAGGCTCAGTGCACAGAGCAGAGTCATTAAATTAATTTTCTCCTACCAATTACTACCTTCCTACCACACATCACATCTCTGAGAGAAAACTGACTATACAAAGGTACTACTGCTGTTTCTTCTGGCCATTAGGTTTAACTGTATCATGTTTTATTAGGGAGCCAGAGTAAGATTTCCTAAAGCACCAAAAAAACCCCAAACAAACAAAAATCCCTCAAAACAAACCACATGTCCAGTACTGAAGGATTGTAGGTGAGTCACAGAAAGTCTAACTGTTTAATAAACAGAAATGACTAATATATGGGGAGAGAGAAAAACCTTCCTTGTTGTGAATATTTATTTTTCTTTTTAGATGTGGTAGTCCGCTTGCTAGCTAATTGCTGCATACTGAAAACAATCAACCAAAGGAAAAGCTCCAAGACTATTCCATAAAATTATTTGCCATCTTTTCTGAAAGTATACTACTTCAAAAAAAGTGTCTTGAAAGATGGCATAAAACTTATAAGGAAAGACAGTATGTGTATAAAGCAAATTACCGTAAGCACATTTATCTGCTATTAAAAAAACATTTTCTCGATTATTGCACTTGCTTTCATATGCAGTGGTATTGTAAACCCATGAAAGTCATGTAGCTTCCTTATCACACTCTCTACAATGTATAATGCTAGTCTTTGCTGTCAGTCATTCAGAGTTCTCCCTTATTACAGTCTCTACTTACTGCGCTTTCTGACTGGTAAATACTGCACTATTATAATTAGCCATATTCTTTATTTTTGCCTTTTAAAAGTAAAGTATGAAATCTATCAGTCATATTATTAAACAAGCAAAATATGTTTCCTAATCCTTGTTTATTGATAAATCCTTAAATTGAGTGAAGTTAAGGAACAGCCTCTTAACATTATGAAATGTTCAAAGATAAAACTATATAACTCTATAATTAGTAATCTTTACCTGTTTTAATTTAATGCATTTGTTACAAAAAATCTTTATTTTTACCTGAGCAACAGATTTCTCAAATATTGCATCAAAACTCTAATAGAAAACATCACTTGGAGTTGATATGTACGGCATCCCTAAAACATATTGGTTGATTCTACAAAAACTGCGTCTATCAAGAGCATCAATTGCATATTCAGGTCTAAATCAGATTAGAAAGTAATTCAGACAATTGCAGTCTCAATAAAAAAACTTCTATTGTACCTCTCTGTAACTACTGTACACCTCTCTGTAACTACCCTTTGAAATTGTGTTTCCAATTCAGACATACTACTTACATATGCCATACAGGCAGTTAAAATACTGTACTTTCAAGACTGCACTGGGGTTTGGAAATTCTTAAGCTGCGATTCTCCATGCTAAACTTTTCCTTTCATAATAAAATGGAAGAGTTAGCTGTCATCTTTCAGCTCGCCACCCGGACCTAATTACATTGCAGAACACTTTTCTTCTTACCCTCGGTGTGCATGGAGAGTAGCACGATCAAGGAAATGTGAAGCTGCCAGTTTGATTCTTCCAGCCAACCCATTGCTGCAGGAGAGTAGTGATTCTGATTTGCCTGTGTTCTTCTGTTTCTTTTTCTTTTCTTATTTCACTGTCCCCGTGCTTCGTCTCTGTCAGATCCTCAGACAAGTCTGCCCGCAAGCCTGAGAGGAGAATGTGAAAGACAAGCCTGTTACAAACTGGTTCTGTCACCACATAGACCTCAATTGATCACCTCGTGGGGAGGACAACAAAAGGGCAGCAAGGATCCCAAGCTGGAGTGGATTCCTGAGACAGGAGCATGGATTGACTGCCCACACAGGGATTTGTGTAAACTTGGAAGCTACAGCCCGAGTCTTTAACTCCCTCTCTACTTTACACACTTTACACATACAAAAAACAAAGCCCTGAAAATTAATATGAAGTTTGTATTCCATTTTTCAATGAGATGTAAGCAAACCCCTCTTGTCAACTACTTATAAACTGTTTGTTTTATAAACTCAGCACTGCCTTTGGCTTTTGTTTTTAAAGCCACACCAGCGTTTTCCTGTGAACTTCCAATATTAAGAGAGAAACAAGGATTGCTCTGAGGCAATAACAGAAGACAGCTAAGAAAGATAAAAAATATAGAATGTCTGTGTCAGCACACTGTGTCATTCAAAATGAAGTTTTATTCCCCCCGCCCCCGACCCCGTATGAACAGTGATTTATTGGAAAATTGCAATAAACAGATTTTTTTAAAGGTCCGTGGATTCCTCATGTAACTGGACTCCTTTAAATTTATATAAATCACATGAAACTACTGTAAGCATATTAATGAATTAGAAATGCATACAGATTTCATTAAATCTCTCAACTGTGTTCCCTTGGTCACAATTGCAATGCACACTTTTGTATTCTGCTAGAGCTACACAGGCTACTCTATGTGTCAGAGTTCTAAATTACTGCTTTTTCCATTTTTATACAGATACATATTTATTTCAGTTTGTTTGTTTTTTATTTATACACAACTGAAGTCCTGGGGACAGATCCTTCACTAATATAAATTGATATAGCTCCAACAGACGGATTACACCCATTAATGATCCGCTGCCTGGTTTTGGTAAATGGAAACAGGAAGCAGATGCACAAACAATATGACGGTATCAAATATTAAAAGTTTGCGATCTTCACTTCTGAATAAAATTCAATAAAAACACTAAGAACTGAAAAGAGAGTGTAACAGGACCTCACTAATCCACACACAACAAAATTAATTGATGGTCTCTCACCATCTCTGAGCTAAGATTTAATAGCCGAGCACTCTAGTGTGGGCTCATATTGGTCATATATATTTACACATATACTACAGTATTTTACAGTTACTAGTACATAATGATGTATTATCATTAATAATTAAAATACATTATAATTGTCTAAATAAATGAGCAAAGTACATTTTGTGATGCATTAGTCTTGCTTTTTCATAGTCTTTGTTCACTTAAGACCTGATACTGCCCCACTTGAAATCAATGGGAGTTTTCTGATTGATCTCGAAGGGCTAGATCCTGTCACCCATACTTGAATAGTACCTTACTCCACAAGTCATCCCACTGAAGCTCTTCAAGCAAGGGACGATCTTTTGGTTATATCTTTGTACATCACCTGGCAAAATGGAACTTAGATCCATGACTGGGGCCCCTAGGTACTACCACTATACAAATAAATAATCAACAAAAACAATGCAGTAAATGTTACTCAGTGTGAGTAAGACTAATGTGGCCCACTGCTGGTAGAAAAGACCCTTGCTGGCCAATTAAAAAAATCAAGTTATAATATTGTCTGCCTCCCAGACTTCAGCATGAATTAGTGAGATTCTACTGCGTTGTATGTACTTTCCCTTTCCTATTTTTTTTATTTTAATTTTTTAGTGACTAACTACATTATACCAAATACACTAACAGGACATTCCAGCCAACCCCATCATTTTCCTTCATATAGAATTGGAAAGTACAGAGATAAAGAAACATGTACGTTTCCAGCCTCATCACTGTCTGTTCTGAGATTCGCTGAACATTTTACACCATTTTTCATGGGAAAAACATGATCCTACCTAATTTATTTTTAATATGTGCGTTTTACTTCAAAAGGCATCTTTAAAGGTTTCTCTCCAGAGCTCACATTTCAAGCACAAGTGAAGCTTGGACTAATGATTCATCAACTGCTGACATTTTAAACTTGTTTCTTTTACAACAAACAAACAAACTCACTCACTCATGAATATACCATGAATTCCCCAAAAGTCTACAGAACAGCCCAGTCAAAACAGTGAGTGCCCGGATGAAAGGGGAAATCCAAGTTCAAGATTTCAAATGGTTCACTACCCCTAAAGGGAGTGACTTGAGCTGTTCTTTATCAACCTCTTGGGCTAGAAGTGTTATGAGCTGCAGAGGGATATTGGACAAGGGTATTTTCGGGGGGAGGGGAGGTTGGTCAACAGCACAGTCACCATGAAATAACCTTTTGTGAGCGAAGAGGATGTCAAGATGGGAGCGGGGAAATGGAGGATGGGAGCTATGGTACTATACTGTCATTAGCAATAAATGCTCCAGTTGCAACCATATCAGTCTTAGAAGTACAGCTGTGAATTTGAGAGACAGCTATCAAACGGGAAGAAGCTAATTTGAATACTTTACAATCCAAGGGGGACACATTTTTCCCCCAACCCCACTAACATCAAAAGGAGTTCCACATGCAGACTAAAAGGAGCATGTGTCCCTAAGATCAACGTTTAAGTCATGTTGGCATCCAGGTATAGATATCAACTCCCAGGAATGCACTGGGAGAGGATTCTTGGACTCCAAAGCTATGGTTGAAGCAATCTTAGATGATGCAGCCAGGCTGAGCCACAGATGGAGTTGCAGTGGCCAGCTGAGCGCTACCGGCAACCTGTTGGGATGGGCTCGAGGTAGCTGGACTTTCTGACTGAGCAACAAGATCAAAGATGCAGAAATAAGGAAAATAAAAAAGTTCAGAGAGGTGGAGGGCTATGATGAAAAGCCTGCCTGGAAGACTCCCCAAAATTCTGGTGTCTCCAAGCACCATTAAGCACTAATCCACTCTTGCAAATCCCCTTTCAGTATAATTAAAAATCATGGAGGTTGTTAGTTTATCATCAGGGAAGAACGGATTCCTTTTGTGGCTAAAACACAGGGTGGGGAGCCAGTAGATCTCTCTGTCTAAATTAGGTACTGCTAGAATATCCATCATGTGAGTTACATTCCAGACTCTGCTACGACTTACCCTGTGGCCATAAAGATCTAGGTAAGTGGCTCCGATCTGTGAAATATGAATATCATCATATAGTACAAAGGGAAGTTATGATGGTTGAGATGGGCGGAGGTCTCTGTTGGAGACCCAAATTTTCTTGCTCTTTCAGAATATTGGCTATTAGCAGTAGCTCAGGAAGCTGTTTATTTAATTGTATATTTTTTAATGAGTGTCAAGGATGCTCTTTTTGGTAGTAGAGTGCAAATCAAATTGAATACAGTAATAAATTATAATAATTACAGGATTTATTGACAGACTCTAGGGTTTATGGATCTTCCATTCAGTACCAGAGATTTAACTGGCATTACACACTTACCCATTGTACAACATACAAGCAAGCAAAAGCACTGCAAAATGCTGTGTGGGTGGGGTCATTATATATCCAAGAATGGAAAAAAAACTTTTCAAGATATCACAAATGTGGAAAAAATCTCAATTATTTCCACAGCTTCGAGAATGACATCATTGTTTCCATAGTTGTTAATGTCATCAATGGTCTAACTCTAGATTTTATTTCTTTACTGCCAATTATCCTATTATTTATACATTTTCTTATTTTTAAAAAGCCCTCTACCCATAAAGTAAAATTCCTTTCTAAGTGAAAACACCAACCAAATGTGTCACAGTTGCAACATTTCATTGAAAGAGACAGGAAAACAACCAAGCAACTAAACGAGAGTAACCAAGCAACATCCACATAGCTAGGCAGACGCCATTCCCTACATTAAACTTGGGTTCTTGTTGTTTTGTTTCTTTTAGACAAAGACTGGCAGTGAATTTTTGAAAATAATTTTATTTCATTATTTATATTGAGGTAACCCCTAGAAACTCCAGTCATGGATCAGGATCCCATTGTGTTAGGCTAAGTCCAAACACAGAAGAAGGTCCAAGCTCCAAAATAGCTTACAATCTAAGTAATGGGCCCCCCTAAATGCTATGTTAAAGTTCTACCAGAAAAGCGTACACAGACTTGAAAAACACTTTAAGACGTTAATTATTTACAGTGTATTAGCAGTGAACAGTGGAGCTCAGAGGCCCTGGTGATAGGCGCAGTGTAGGTATCTAGCCTGCTAGCTACATAGGTGTTAGCAGTGGACAGAATTTTCCTCATAATTTGGGGGGGAGGGGGGAGAGCAGAATTTGTTTTTCCAGATGTTGTGTTTAACTCCTGAGCAATCTTAACATTTTTATTTTATTTTATTTTTTAAAATTCAAACAACAAAAGTTGTGAAGCAATTTCTGGAGGGATTTGGAGAGTTTTAAAAACAACACAACAGAAGTGAGTTTGACATGTTTCCCCCCATTTCTTTTCTTCCCACTCCATTCCCAACTTGCAGCATTCCACATCATTAGACATCAGCAACTCAAAGAAGAGAAGCTCATTTCAGCCACTCAGTGAAAAGACTATCACTTTGTTACAAATAAACAATCCCCATCCCCCCACTTATTTGAACAAGCGGTATGGTATTCTGAGCACGTATTCCTTTGGCTTTCAGAGCTCTGCCAAGGTTCCCCCTTCTAACCCCCACCCCCGCCCGCCGTACAGAAAGAGGTAAAAGGGGAGAAGGGAGAAAATCCCAGAACTTGTCCAAAGCATGCAGAGGATGATTTGTGTTCTCACTTACAGAGTATGACTGTCACTGATGATCTGCTTTCAGGCCTAGATTACATGTGATAAGGGCTGACCTTATTTGAGTATTCACACATTATGCACTCATGGAGAGCAAGCTGGACACAAAAGTCCCTCACATGTTCTGGGCATCAATCAAGCTCACAGCATGGAAGCTGCCAAACTTTTCTTCCATTTAACTCAGAAGAGGAAAGGCTAGTCCAAGACAGACTTAATAAAGTTTAAAGCTGTGCCACAGTATATTTGGGGTCCATTGTCTTCTAAAAGTGAGCTTTTCGACAAATTCTCAGCAGTTACCACTGACAACAACTTGTCTTTAACAATTTGGGGGAGGGAGGGAGGGGAGAGAGAAGACAGGGAACAAAGGCAGAGCCAGATTCTTAAAAAACAAAAACCTCTTATTTCCAGCTGTTTACAAACAACTGAATTATTCCTCAATATATGAATATAGTTTTCATTACCTAGGATTTTCATTCCATATTTGTAACCTTTTCCTGAAAACCAGTGCATGCTTCAGGGAAAGACTGTACCATGATCATAACCAATTTTAACACTAAAACCTTTTATTGCAGGAAGACTGACACCTAACACAACATATTTTCTGTTTGCACCAGGACTACAAAAATGTTTTATCAGCCCTCACTTTGAGTACTCACATTCAGCTTAAAACCAACGATACACAAACAGTAGGCAATAGGGTGCACACAGCAGAAGGAAATTGTGTGTATTTATAGAATGCACACATCAGCAGGACTCAAAGTGAGTCTAAATAGGCCAGAAAGTCATTCCAGTACTTCTATCATGGCCACATTCAGTTCTCCAGAATTTAAGCTTTCACTTAAAAAAAACCAAACCTCTTGCCCCTATACACTGTTCATTTCCAGAGTCTGCAGGCAACCTGAAATAATAGCTTGATGAAAATATCTCTGCCCATCTGGAGTCTAATACGACAACGGGTCAATATTGTTTTCTCTTCGTTTGCAAATAATTTTAACAATAACGTACAGATATTGTTTTATCTTCGTTTGCAAATAATTTTAACAATAACGTACAGCTAATGGGCTTTTCTGGCATGGCTGGAAATAATTTAAATTAGAAATGAAAAAAAGGTATCCCCTAGAGTTACTGCTGGATTGTTCCATACAGTGTATTCACCCATGCTTTCTCCAGTCTAATTTTAGATGTCCTGCATTATGCAGCCTCCACCACTTCCTTTGGGAGACTCATCCACAGCCTGATAGATCTCATTATGAGGTGATTTTTCTGTTTTTTCTAGGTGAAACTTCTCTTAATTAAATCCCATTATCTCCCAGTTATACAAGGTAAAAGCGGTATGAGGTGGAGACCATGGTGGGGTGAGGGGGAAGAGAGGGGACAGCAAGCCACCAAGAGAAGTCAACAGACCACTATGGTATGCACCCCAAGAAGTGCACAGAGGGAAGTAGCTATGAGGTACAAGGATATACAGTAGCCTCCAAAGAAGATGGGGAATGAAAAAAAGAGGACAGCCCCCAACAAGAGGAGGAGCAGGAAAGTGAAAGAGAAGCAAATGGATATCAAGATAGAGTTCCACCAGACTACTTCAAGGGACCAACACAGCGACAACGACACTGCAAACATGTATTTTACATAAAATATATGATCATAAATTCATAAATATAAATGTTATAGCATCTAAGGGCTTTAGTGCTGTACATGGCATGACACAGTTGAGTTACCAGAACTAATCATTCACAGTAAGGTAACATCATAGTTTTACACACACTCTCTCGCTCTGTTTTGTAACAATGGGACACTTTTTGTTCAGAAATCTTCACTTATGAACAATACAGAGAACTTCATATCACACGCATGAGAACAATTTTGTAAGCAGGTATAATTTACTCAATCGTAGCAAGGTATGAAACAAAACAAGGTTCAATTATAAGTCTGAAATGGAGTCGTACATAGTCCTGTACTCTGTAAACTTGCAGTTAAACCATTTTCAGCATTAATTCAACTGCTAACACCCACTGTCAGCAACAGATACAGGTTTAAAGCAGGAGATGGTAGGGTAGCATGCTAATGAAAGATTAAGAATTCAGTCCAAGTGTTCTGCCTTGACTAAAGTACTCCTTTGAAAGCATTAGCGGTATGACATTTGGATCATGAGAATACATGAAATGTTAGGTCTAGAAAGGGTACGTTTACAAGGGACCCGAGACATGGCTGCAGCTGGCCTGGGTCAACTGACTTGGGCTTGGGGGGCTTGGGCTGCAAGGCTAAAAACTGCTGTGTAGACTTTTGGGCTCAGGGACCCTCCCCCTTCAGAGGGTCCCAGATCTCGGGCTCCAGCCCAAGCTTGAATGTCTACACTGCAATTTTAAAACCCCACAGTCTGAGCCCCATGAGCCTGAGTCAGCTGACCTGGGCTATACGCAGGTGTTTAATTGTCCTGAAGCCCAAGGTTTCTGTTTCTTTTCCCCCCTGGTGTGGAACTAACATATCAAAGATAATTTGAAATTTCAGTTTGTAGTTGTTATATTTGTAATGACAATACCACCCCCGTCTACCCAGCATTACAAATTCATTTGTCAGCTTCCAAGGCATGACTGTTTTATAGAATGAAAACAAAATTTTTAGACAAGGCTGAACCACAATCTAAACTTGGAAGGGAAGAATTTATCTTCAACTTTGTAAAGCTAAAGCTCTTCACTAGGCTCACTGTATTTCAACGAGAAACCAACATCATAAAAACGTGCCTGTTAAGAAAAGCTGAAGGAGCTCAGATGTGTATTCACAGCGTTTTGTACTAGTTCCCAAAACCATCAAGCACATGTATAATCACTGAGGCCTGGAACCTGCAATGGGATTTGCCTGCACAGACCTCAGGGTGGGATTGGAACCTATGTTTGTAATTATTCTGACCAGAATTTAGAAAAAAATTATTAAATTTCCATTTGAACTTTGACTCATGGAAGTTGCTAAACTGACTGAGCTATGCCAATGTGCTTCCACACACATCATAAGGAGTCATTATCTAGGGGTAAATGGCTAATTCAGTCACCTTCCCCATTCGCTTCTTGGCTGAGAGTGGTTGAAACAGATTAAAACAGGAAGGGTAACTCTCATGCTTCAGCCAAGGAGGAGGAAGAGCTATTGAGGAGTGTTTCTTGCTCAAGTCAAGGAGAGGAGGAGAACATCCAGCACTAGTTGTTCTCCCCCGCCTACCGCATAGTTTAACTGCTGCTGTTGAGACTGCCCATAAGAGTACAAGTTGTGGTGATTTTTGCAATGAGGTTCACTGGAATCTGAGCTGAGATGAAGAAAAGCCAAATTTCAATCATTTCCAACCTCATTTGGTCACCAGTTCAAATCCACCTCGGGTTGGTAGCCAGTTTGGTTCCTGTTTCTTGACTGGATGAGCATAGCCAATATGGTCATAAGCACAGGCGCCAACTTTCCTTGGCGCTGGTGGGTGCTCGCGCCCCCCCAGCCCCGCCCTGACTCCACCCCTCCCTGCCCCTATTGACCCCTCCCCGAATCCCCACCCTGGCCCCACCTCTCCCCCAAGCACGCCGCATTCCCCCTCCTCCTCCCTCCCTCCCAGCGCTTGCTGTGCGAAACAGCTGTTTCACGGTGCAAGCACTGGGAGGGAGGGGGGAAAAGCAGGACGCGGCGGCGTGCTCAGGGGAGGAGGCAGAGCAGGGGCGGAGGTGAGCTGGGGCAAGGGGATGGGTCAGGGAGCTGCTGGTTGGAGCAGAGCACCCACCAATTTTTCCCTGTGGGTGCTCCAGCCCGGAAAACCCACGGAGTCGGCGCCTATGGTCATAAGGACTAGCCAAAGACTTTCTGACCCATATTCTCAGAGGACATTACTGCATTTTGTGTGCTAACTCTGAACTAACTGAAAAAAACTGGGCAGCAGAAGCAAGGAGTTTCTCTCTGTTTCTCTGCAATGTAGCATCCCATGTTAACGTTGGAAAAATCACTTAATCTGCTTTACCTTGTGCCTCAGTTTCCCATCTGTAAAATGGGGATAATGCTTTCCTACCTCATGGGGATGTTTTGGGGGCAAAAATCCATTAATTGTGAGAAACTCAGATACAACAGTTATAAGGGCCATATAAGTATTTAGACAGATTGAAATTTAGGAACAGACATACTGGATCAGAGCAACTGCTCCTGGCTTCAACAAAAGATATTTCCTTTTATTAATCTTAAATGTGTTGCTTTTTCATTTCACTCTGCTGTCTCTTGTTCCTGTATAACATAAAATGTTAAACAGGCAAATCGAGTTTACCTTCTCTTTCTTTATGTTTATGTTCATTTATGTTTACCTTATCATGACTCCTCTTATTCATTTCCTCTCTAAACCGTTGCAGGATTTTAAATCCTCCATAACAGAAAATCTTTCTATATCTCATTTTAGTCACATATCTCTGATTTGTTTCTATTTCTGATGTATCTTTTTTGGAACAGAGTGATCAGAAATGAACACAGTGTTCCAAGAGAGGGTGACCATTGATACATACAGTGGCATTTAGATATTTGCAATATCTATCTCATAGTTTATACAGACTAACATTTTGTTTGTCTTTTGACTGTGCTGCACATAGAACTTGCCACAATGACACCAAAGTATTTTCTTTATATGTTTACATTTAATTTAAAACTCAGGAATGTGCATGAGTATTTAATATTATTCTTCCAACCTGGTATTTGTCAAGGAAGAGTTTCATTTGCCTACTCACTTACCTTTGCTAAGTCTCTCTGATGTTCGGCATCTAAAGTTCTAAACTAACTTTAATAACTTTGGTCATCCGCAGATTTTTCCACCTCTCTTTTCATCCCATTTTTCAGACCATTAATAAACATATCAGATACCACCAGTTCCAGAAGTTGCTTATGACCCCCTTCCTGAATAAATATCCACAATTTGTGAGGGGCAGTATTCCTACAGCGTGCATGCCCTCTCCTGAATATTCCAAAGAGGAAGGGAGTACCTCTACCAGAACTTAGTCTTTTTTGAGGACCCCCCCTGCCCCGGTAAGATATATAGTTTAGTCATAGTCAGGATGTTTTTCTGCATATAGGTATATGTGGTTGGCATATATTAATGCTGAGGTTTGCACCCCAATCACCTGCATTGTTAGGTGTAGAACATCCATCTGACTGGACAGGAGCAGGAAGGACTGAGACTCATGCTGAGGAGCTATAATTCTTAGTTATTCAGAACCTGCTCATGCTGAGTGAAAGCAGCCCTAAAATGACAGAAATTGGACACCACTTGCTTTCAGGCAGCAAGGAGATTTGGCAGCTGCTCTCCACTCTCCATCCCCCTTGCCTCTCTCACCACCCGAGTGCCTCAATTTAGCCCTCTGCCCTGGCCAGAAGAAAGGGTAGAAGCTCTAGGGCACAGAACCCAGTATAGTTCTCTGCCACATTCGGAGGTGTAACCAGAATGCATGTGTCCCTGGGAACTTTCAACCCTGCCTGACTCTGTGCACGTGCTACTCTAACCTACTGACAGAGACGGCTGCTGTACGACTTTGGCTTGTGAGATCCATCTCAACACTGACATTTGAAATATTGTGCCAATCTAGTCTAAGTTTGGGGGCCCTTGAAACTTTTGGAGAAATGGCATTTGGTGGGTGTGAGTAACATGCAGAGACAAACTAGCGACAGGTTTTTGAAAATAATTTCACCTCTTGCAGCAAGTCCTATCTGTTATTTGGCTTGGGGGGAGGAGAATTTACGATATTTGATATAGCATATTTCCATACTTAACTAGATCCTTTCATCACAATTTACATTTCAGTATTTGATTTATTATTCCATGTAATACAGGAAGCTGAGAAAAAATCCAGTCAGTCGTATATGACACCTTTACTCACAATACACTTATAATTAAATTAAAGTACCTGTATATTTACAATGCTGGGATAGCTTTATTTTAAAGTACCCAAAGAAGAGCTCTGTGAAGCTTGAAAGCTGTTGGTCCAAAAGAAGATATTACCTCACCCACCTTGTGTCTATCACTAAAGTAGCCCTGGCACATAATTTCCTTACATACCTCTCTTGCTTTCTGGTTAACATTTTGCCACTTTAAATCATTTTTCAAACTGTGCACAATAGTTCAGTTATTCCATTTGCAACCAAAATTACTCTATGGCCTGGGTTATGCAAAAAATTAGACTAGAGGACCATGGGGTCCCTTTTGGCTTTATAAGTGTGTGACTCTACGGAAGTCAACTGCGTAACGTACAAAATAATTGCTCATGGCTTTGCTGTAATGAAGGAAATACAATGCATATTTAAGTTAAAAATGGTATCCAAACAAACAAGTAGCAAATGCAAGTTGTGAAGTACCAAGAGCATAAACAGTATTTAGCCTGACTTAAATAAATATTTCTGCTGTTTTCAGATATTATGAAAATATTTAAAGACATTTTTTCCTCCACTGTTAAAAAATACTTTTGTATTATAATTGGAGGTGGGACAAAATCAAAACTTCAAATCAAACCTTAATCTCATCTGGACTTTAACACCAACTCTTTGGCCCACCTCTAATAAATACATTCAACTTTAAAGCAAACAAAACTATGTATTATCTGCTGGCCTAGTGAATGCCGAAATAAGAATCTCAATGGCACATGTCTCTTCAGCATCATTGAGCAGAGAAAGTAATATATCAAATATCAGATAAAAATGATTTGATTTCTATTGCATGACAACTTTCACGACACTTGGTGTAGTTCTGGTAGATAAAAATGAATTTTAACAAAAATAATTTGACTGTCTCTTTAAAAAATAGACAGTTTCTTTATTTCCTCAAATTCCTTCACCTGTCCCCAGTTACACACACAGCTGCTTGAGGGTTTTGAGACTTTTTGTGAAGTAACAGTTCATGATAATCTCATTAAATCCTTTCTAACACTTTCCAGTTCATACAGGATTTCCTCAGCCTGGGCAACTGCAGCATGGACTGGTTGTTTAAACAATCTCATTGCAAAAGAAAGTAAAACAAAACCCGACTTGCAGAACAAACCATGGCAGTGACTGACACAGTGCAGAGAAAACAGAGTTTAGTTGAAAGTGTGAAACTAAAACAAACACTGAGATGCAGAAACTCTCTTCACTGGCCCAGCTATAATACAGCATTAAAGACATAATCCCTGATATCTCTTGTGTGTGAAACAAATCAAGCAATAACCGTAGATCCCTTTGTCTGTGAATAGTTTTGTTTTAAAAGAGAAAAAACTTGACTTGTTAATTTATGAAGGACCCATATCAAAGTCGCAATGTGGGACATTATACAGGAGAAAAACCTACAACTGTACTCTTTGCTCACAAAAACAGGCCATATATATTAAACTGAGTAAGAGAGAAACATGTTTTGCAGAGAAAGAGATGTTGAAACCAGAGATTAAAATAGTCAGAGACATGACCTGAATAGATATGCCCTGCATCAACCTTGAATACAGCCTCAAAGGAATTCCTGCAGATATTTTCAAGGAGGGAAGTCCATAGACAGGATCCCTGGGCCCTGGAAGGCCTTTTCTGTGACATATTCAAAATGAGACATTTGGAAGGGAGAACAAGAATGGCCAGGATGCTGTCAATTGCGCCAAAGGGACAATTTGTCCAACAGACAATTTTCAGAATCCTTTACAAAAATATTTTAGAGGTACGATTACTACTGCCGTTGGATACGTTGACCATCCCATTATAGCACAGTCTCATCTATCTAACAGTTTAATGAATGAGGCATGCTTCATTTAGATGTTCTTCCATATTAAACACACATTTCCTTCTCTAACTGCCAAGAAATATTATTTTCTGCTTCTCTGTCTACACTTATCCAAAAGAACTATGCAAATTGCATAGTTTCATGTTTAAACTATATAAAGGTAAGGGAGGGCTGGACCGGTCAGGGACCTGGTCACAGGATACAGAACTTTTCAACGGCTCAAATCGATAATAGGTCAGTAACTAGTGACAGTTATTTCTCTCTCATAGCACTTTAACGGCTATACAAAATCAGCGGGTGGTCTCAGTCTAGTTTTTAGCAGAAAATTTCAATAGTAACTGGCACCATAGCTGGCTGCCTCAGTAAAGAGGACAGGATTGATGGGGCATGTCACAGGACTGGGTCACAATGATAAAGCCATGTGCAGGAGCTTTTCTGTGGCATCTGTTCCGTTCATAAATACAGGAGGTTAATGTTTAGGGATGGCCATCCAGGACCTTTCATCAGCTCTGTATGCAGTTTCTAAAAGTTATGAAGTTTGCCTTCAGAAGAAGTATTCAGTTAGAAAATACATCCATGGAAGTTGTACAAAATTGAGACTGCCAATTAACTTCCTCTTCCCTTACCTGATGAGGTGGGTAAGCCATCCCTATAGCCCTACCTGAAAAGAAACACACACCTATGGCTTAATCTGTTTATTCACCATTCAAAAGAATCTTGCTGACTGAGACTTCACAGACGCTATGTGGCAATGAAGAGCCTTTTCCTTACCTCCTACATAGTTATGATACCTAACGAAAGACAGACTTGGAACCAAACCTCAGCCATTGGAATTCTGAAAATCTCCTTCACACTTCCTCTATCACAAGCCATCAGTATACCACAGTGATCTATGAGGATGAGGCTGGAGAACAGGAAATCAAAAGGTTACTAGATTAAGAGTCAAAGCTAAAAACATTATAATGTCCCATGAGGCCACTGATATGAATGGTCCGTTGGCTAAACATTCGTCTCCAGAGTCAACTCAGACAAAACTAGTTGTACAAATCTCTAAGTATGGTGCAATAAAAATGTGTCTTCATCCAATCAGACAGGTGCATTCTGCCCTCAAAAGAAGCAAGCTGCAGTGAGTCCATGGCATGGACCTCCAAACTCACCCCAACCCAAATACCTACCTATGCATCAAGAGCAGCTCCACCCATTTATCTCATGAAATCACATTGCCTAGATACATTATATTCACTGATATGCTGGAGGAGGCTCCCAGGAGCTCCTTGCTAAAATTCCACCACCGAATATACGGAAAGGTGGAATTATTTCCCTACCTCCAGTGAATTCAACCCATCTCCAGCTATTGCAAAATCTTCCAAGACAGACAGGGTGTATGCTTGTGCTTCATAAAGCGTTCTTCTGAAGAGTAATAAATATAAATCCTGGTTGGCTTGGATTTATGGCTAGATCCTCAGCTGATGTAAACCAAAATTAGCTCCACTGACTGTCTACGGGCCTTTCATCGCCATTGAATTGTGATAGTTGTCATACTGTTACCATGACCCCCATGGGACTAGAAACTCACAATTCTAAAACAGCCAAACTACTTGGACAACAACAACATTACTTTTATTCTATCCTTACGTCCCTTTCGTAATAAGGGACCTGATTCTACAAGAATCAAAGTATTGTATGTTCTCAACTCCTACTGACTTTAGTTTAAGGTAACGAATATCTCCTAAGAGTCGATCCAACATTTTTGTTTTCTGCTTTAGTTTTGACTAGTGTGGGTGAGACTTGTACGTGTGTAAGAATGTGTGTTTAAATGTGCCAACCCAATACCCTGGATGCAAGAACAATGAAAAGAAATACATGAATCTAAACATTTGCAAATATTTAGATGTAAAACAAGGATAAACATAAGACACTAGAAGCCACCATGTTACTTTAAACATGCAGCTGGAGAGTGTCATTGTGACATAAGATTATTAGATTAAAATTAAACCTGCAATTATATAATATCAAATAAATAGCATTGCAAATAAAAGGAAACATGTTTCCATAAGAATATGAGTGGTATCCAAGTAACAATTCCACAATAATATATTGTCAATTAAAGAATTACAATAGACCATTCTTATTTTTCTCTCTAATGCTAGGTGAAATTAATTATTGTACAGGCAGCTGAATATTATTAACTTAAAGATTCTGTTCTTTGTCTTCACAGTAACTAGGAAACATTGGGAAGATCAGACCCTGATTGTATTACAAAAGAAACTGCAAACCAAATTTCAAAAATTGAGTTTGTCTTGTTGCCCTTTTATTTGGTTGCATAACCTGATGTTTGTTTCATGAAACAGCAATATTGTTCACTACAATTGCCATACTGGCCGTGGTGCAGTAGAGAGTATTAATAGCAGAGATGTAAAGATTGTTCCTAATTATCCTGTTCCATAATCTTAACAGGCTGCCTTTGTTATAAAAATGATAAAATTCGCAAGATTTAGAAGGCAAGCGAAGATATATCAAGCTTGGATGCCTGCATTAGGCACCTGAATCCATATTTTTGGCATCTGAGTAAGAGGTTTAAGGTGAGATTCTGTGCTGCACCTCTAAGACACACAGCCCACTACTCTCAGTCCCAAGGGAGGGAGGGGGCCTATGTTGGCTTTAAGCCACCTTGTCTCCTACCAACTGCAGCCCCTGGTGTAACAGACAGTCCTAGGCTAAGTTCCCTCTGAGCTGCATGGCCACGCAGCAGGCTATCAAGGGCCATGCAGACGGGGAGAGGCACTTATCCCGCAGTCCCACCCCGGAGGGCTGTGTGGTGAGAGAGGGCTGGGGGGAGTTCTCTCTCCCCGCGGCAGCCTGCACCCCAAACCCCTCGTCCCCGGCCCCACCCCAGAATCTGAACACCCGGCCACAAGCCATCACCCCGAACCCTCTGCCCTAGTCCTGAGCCCCCTCCCACACCCCAAAGCCTTCATCCCCAGCCCCACCCCAGAGCCCGCACCCCCAGCCAGAGCCCGCACTCTAACCCTCTGCCCCAGCCCTGAGTTCCCTCCCACACTCCAAACCCCCTCAACCCCACCCCTGCCATACACATCACCTCCATATCGGTGCACATAACAAAATTCATTGCACACATGGATGTAAAAAAAATAGAGGAAATATTGGTCTTAAGGTCTGTCTAAACTGTGCCTGCCTGTCCCCAGCTGCCCACGGGCCTCAGCACTTCAGAATTATATGCTGTGGCTCTGCTCTTGATGCATCCTTCCCACACCAGCCCGCCCTCAGGAGGAGCTGTGTTGTACCGTGCCTCTGATGGTAGAATCTTCCTGCCAGATTCTAGGGCTTTGAGAACTTCTTTCAGCCACTCTAGCTTTTTTACTCAGGGTTTTTAAAGATGGTGTCAAACACGCTGAGCAATCATCATTTCCACAGACTTCAATGGGTGGTACAGGTGCTGAATTCCTCCGAAAATCAGGCCCTTTTTATGTAGGTTCTTTATGTTAGGTACAAAAGTGTGAAAATTTGGGCTCCCAGGTTTTTATGGAATTCTGCAGAAACCTACACCTACAGTCAGCAGTGACAATGCATGAAAACACAAAGAAATTAGAAAATGACTTCTGATATTTGCTAAATTTCCATTGTATAACCATGTTCATGTAACTTTTGATCAGTCCGAAGATGAACATTTAATACGAAACATGCCTTGATATGTAAACCTGCCCTGAAAGAGAGCCAGCAGCACATTATATTGGTGAATTCCTCATGAATGCTCACAAAATGCCTAACCCTAAGGTAAAAAAAGAATACAAACTTCTCGATCTGAGATAAAGATTTATTTTCAAATTTAATAATAATTATAAAGGTAAATAAAAATAAAGCAAGAACCAAAGAATTGTTCCTGTTCTAGAGTACTGAAGGGTTATTTCTGAAATTGAAAACTATCAATACATGCAAATGTATTACATGATGAACAGTAATTTTTGCTTTCCATGAAAGCTATCTGCTCGACGTATGTACATGAATGTAATGCGAGTTCTGTCATTGACTACAACGGATGCAGGATTGGGCCCAGTTTGATTTAAGTACTCTATTCCATTTTCATTCTCCTAGCAAACCCAACTAAAAATACTTGATGGAAAAAAGGAACCCGGGATTAGAACCATAAGGTGTAATGCCTAATAAGAGGAAAGAATAAATTCATAGCCTATCTGCCAGCCCCGTATTTCAACAGTCCCTAGTCTACTGTAAGAGCAAATTCAGATTGCAATTATTTTTCCCAGGGAGCAATTAAATGTTGCAACCAGTGTTAAGAATAAACACAATTCCAGTAACAGGCAACACTCAGATGACCCGTTCAGGTTCACTGGTTCAGTGCACATGAATATCCATCAATGCCATCGACAGCCCTAGCAGTATAATGAACCTTGCAGCAACCCACGCAGGCAAGCTATGCAATACATAGACATAATGCCTCTAACTTACAGCAAGTCACATCTCACAAGCAATTCAGAGCAACCTTTACAGCTCATATAGGTACATATTTAAGAACTATTTACAAAATTAGCACCACTCTGTCTTTAAAATGTTTAGATCTGCTTCATCATAAGCATGTATGCATTCTGAAAACAATTCTGGAAACACTGTAAAAATCAATATGTACAGTATGTGATATTCAGCTCAACTGAATTGCCATGGTAATTAGCAACTTATTCTTACATCAGTTAATTCAAGTGTGAACCATACAAATGAAATACACTTCCCTTTTTAAACAAATGCTTAATATTTTATTATCTTTAGAAACATTTACTTATTTTTTTCAAACTTTCAACCGATAGGGCTATAGATTCCCCCCTTAACAGCATAATTTTTGGCACTTCTTGAAGTGCACTCCCTGTTCCCAGCTCTAGAACTATATATTTGTTAAAGGGACACTGTCAATTTGAAATCTAGTGATTTTTTTAAAAACAGGTTCACATAAGTTTTATATACTACCCCAGCTCTGAATTCCCATGCCAAAATTAATGGTTTTACAATTGTATATTCCTGTTTTTAAAGGTGTTTTTCTTTTTCCCATGTCTCTGTGAAAGACTCATGCAAACAACAGAAGAAACAGACGAAACGACGATATTGCCTAGCAGATAAAGCATTACATTGGGGCTCAGGAGATCTGGGTTCTATTCCTAGCTCTGCTTCGGGCCTGGTAGATGATCTTGGGCAAATCACTTCCTCCTCTCTGTGCCTCAGTTTCCCCCATATGTAAAACAGAGATAGAGATACTGTTCTCCTCTGTAAAGGGCTTTGAGATCTACTGATATAAAGTGCTATATAAGAGATAGGGAGTATTATAATTAAAATGAAACTGACTATTCAAAACGTTACATCAAATACACAAGGAAAGCAAACTGAAAATAGTATTTTTTCAATAGTGTCTCAGCACAGTCATTTTACTTGAAACAACTGTAAACAGTTGTAAATTCAGACAGAAGGTGAATTTTAAGTTAATGGTGTCGCTTTAAGGTACACCTTTGAAGATAGCCCTACTTAAGCAATTCAAAATTTTCCTTTCTATTTTCTTGAGTAACCTATTCTTATGCTGTCCTATTCAGCACTGCAAAAGGCTGAATATTATTTCTTATAAGTTTAGCGCAGACTAAGAATTCCAGTCACGAATTAAGGGAAGCGCATTGCCCAGTGTGCATTCGTCCATACAATATTTCACTAGTAGTTTTCATTATGTTGCTTTAACAATTAGCTCTCTGATGACTAACTCTACAAAGAAGGTCCCTTCTCATAATGAACCTGTATTACCTTTTGACAACAATCAAAAAGCTCATCTCACCAGATCTAAAATGAGAAAATAAAAATAAAAAGTTTGTCTTCTGGAAAGTCTGAAGACAGTTCAATCAAAAATACTACTTTATTCTTTGCCCCCATAATATAACATAATAGCAAAGAGAACTTGGTTCAAAACCCAAATCCAAAATCTCAAACTTCAGTCCCTGAAATCTGAAGCTATATACATATATAAGATCTATACCCAGCAAATCCTATCCGTGGCACTCTATTGTGATAATGTGGATCACTAGACTGACCTTTGAGTTTTGTTTTTAAAAATAAATAGTAATATAGCATTTAAAAATAATACTTCTGACAGTTACAACAAAACACGTTTTGGGGGGAAAAAACCTCAGACAATTGCTGTGAATTCAATGTGAAAGACAGAGTAGCAGGAGTTAAGGGAAACAAAACTATTTTAATTCCTTTTCAGGGAAAAAAAGGGAAAGAATACAGGACCACTGAATTGTCACTTTAGTTAATACAAGTAAATTGTGTCTATAGATTCTGAGTAGGACTAGGACTTCCAAGAGGAAATAGCAATCTGGACTAGAACAGGAAAACCAGCCATTGTGTAGGGGCACTAAGGTATATCCAGTGTGACACTGACAGGCTCAGAGGGGGTTACTGTTTTGCCTGATGTATTAAAGCCATGAAAGGGAGAACCAGTACAGCTGGCTACCCTGTGGGCCTAAACTGGCAATTCTCTTAGTTTGCTCTTCCTGATGAAGAGCTTTCACCATTCGTAAAATCTGGAACTAAACCCCAAACTGAGACAATTTTATCTCTCGTTTGAAAAAATTGTATAATTTAAATGAGTTAATTTTATATATAAATATATGATATAGGTGGAGCTGGTAGTGCCATCAATGTTTAAGATTACCTGATACTTCCCATTATAAGGCTCTGTTTTCAGTTGCTTATAACTTTGCCAAACTGTAACCATTCAGGCTGAAATTTCCCATGCTGGGTGTCTGCCTCAGGATGAATCCTTCGCGACAGTTTCAGCTCAAATGGGTCAGCTGCTTCAGGGGACAAGATTAAGGGGAAAATAAGTTGTTTCCCCACTGCTAATACACTCATAGAACTTTTCACTGAGAAGAGCAAGCACAGCCAAGCTTTGCAGCAAGAGTTAGAAATTTGGCAGGGAGGTCACCGTGGTGTCAGGGATGTACCTTTTGCCACCCCCATGAAAATTTACCTAAATTACAGCCTCCAAAAAAAAAAAAATTCACAGTTTGCAAATGCTCACTTACAGCATGTTAGAGTTTGGTAGCGAAATTCTCCAGCAATTCCACCGACACAGAACATGCTTCTACCTGGAGCTGTAGGATCTCAGCAGCACTTACCCTGTAATTGTTCCTCCCCGCTGCCAGAAGCCATGGGATATTGGGTACTAGAACTGAGAGACACAGTCTCCTGTGCTCCGAAAATCTGAATGCCCCCCATACTGGCACTCAGGCAACACAGAGGAGGAGGAAGCTGCTTGATTGGAATGCAGAAGGCAAGGAGCATGGAGGGGGGGGAAGGGGTTGCACGAGCTGGATGGTGGGACAGAATGAAGTGCGGAAAGCAGGAGCAAGTGGGGGCAGTACAGGAGGGAGGATGGATAGGAGCAGAGGGGGAGGAACTACGTGTGGGGTGAATTGATTAGAATAGGAGAGGGGACAGGAGCCAAAGAGGTTGGATAGAAGCAGAGCGGGTCAGGTACAAGGGCTGGGCAAGATCAGAAAGGTCTGTAACCACTGAGCCCACACCACTCCAAAACCTGGAATTGAATCCAGGAGTCCTGCATCTCCACTGTCCTCTGCTGTCAGAAAACACCCATTGAAAAAATGTATCTCCTTCCCATCTAGTGCCTGTTCCACACAGAGGATAACAGCTTACTATTGCTACCTCAGTTACTTTGTTAGCTCAAGTGGTTGATATCTGTGCTATAGATCTAAATGTCTGAACCCTACCGATAACCCAAGCTGAGGGTCACGATATGGTTCACCATAATAGAATTTCTGTTGTTTTAGGTTTCGGAAACTGCATAAAAAATAACCTTGGTTAAAAGAAAGTTCAGGTTGCCAAGTCAAGATTTCAAAAGTTAGGAAATGCCTGTCCAAATATATAGGTACAGCTGGATGTGAATTAAAACAAATGTACTACTTAAAAGAAAAAAAATAAATAAAAACACCAGCTGAGCTTTAACTCTGGTGTCAAAAACATTATGCTGCCATGATACAAAACCACAGCAATATTCTTTGATCCAAGTATTTATGGCACTATGTAAACAAATAAGAAAAACGTAAAAAGATAAAACATTTCTTAAATTTAAAAAAAATTGCACAGGAATATTAAGGAATGATGACCCTTTTTGGCTACATAGAAAGTCTGTGGACCACCAGAGCTATGTAGTCACAGAGGCTACTCCAGATTCACAGAGAGCACTCTACTGCCAAGAAAGGAGATTCCAGGACCACTGATCACCAGCTTCCCACAAGCAGAATTAGATTCCTACCAGCCCAACTACCATATGTAACAGGACTATTGACAGGGAATGCAGTGAGCAACTCCCTTCCCTCTGCACCACACAAGATCCTGATGTGGAGACGGTGCTTTTATGCTTGACTGATTCAGATGAACCTTTTTAAAACAAGGTTTTTCTTTTCACTCCTCACATTAACTCAACCATTCTTCTGAGTAGGCTTGGAAGGCTGCAGATTCATTTGGCTGGCTCGGGCTGTCGTAGAAAGTCATACTGACTCGTGGATAATTTTATAACTCCAGGAAATACTAATCAATATAAACACCTCACATCTACATTCTCATTCAGCACTGTACCGTTATATTTACATCTTTAAGAAGATTCGACTCACTTTCTTTTGGATTAATATAGGTCTCAAATTTCTATGGCTGGTTTTGGCAGTCCATTAAACATACTCAACACATCACCTCTGATTTTCAGAGCACTTATGGTTCAAAATGATTTATTGGTATCAGTCTATTCTTCCTCCTTCAGAAGCATATAAGACACAGCACATATAAACGAGATTCAGTGTTCTCAGCTGTCTTTCTATGTGAGCTAAATCTGGCATATCTTCCTGCATATGTATCAAACCTTGAAATCATCTGGCTTTTCCAAAAAAAAGGTTTAAAAAACAAACAAACAAGAAAGAAACAGATGCACTGAAGACATGGTCAAAACTGCTAATCTCCCCACCCCTGCTTTTTTTGCTCCTGTTTTTCTTCCTTTTGTAATCTTCATAATTAAAGAACAATTCATTTGTGAGGCCATTTGTATTGATAATGGGGCCTTTAGAGTTCTCACAGCAAAAGCAATGAATGCTGAACAAAGTAAAGAAAAGTTAGACATATCAGTTATTTCACAACCTCCCATATACAGGATATCCTCTGGGGCTGTTTAGTAGGTAGCTGCTCCTCAAAGCTTTCTTCACTGTTAGAAAAAAAGAATTCTACGTATCTTAACCGATATGAAATCCTCAGTCACGCTACCCATTTCCTTTTTCAACACATGCTTTCTGAGTTCAGACCACTGGGCATGCTTTACATCAACAACCATCTGTCCTGGGGACTGGCCACTGAGGGGGTTAGGCACCCAGACTACATGTGACAGGCTCTGCTAAGAGAATGAGACAACCCTGATCCACCTGTGGATAGTTAATTGCCTCAGTAGCTGGGCAGCAGTTAATTAGGTAAGGAGCACTTAGGCCTAATAAAGGCTTACTTGTAAAACCCCAGGACAACAGAAGTTTCTAAGGGGAGAGACTCCTCAGGGGAACTAGTTAGACATCTACTCCCAGTGGTGTTTCCTTAGAGAGCAAAGGCTCACAGACAGAAGGACAGACACTTTCAAACTGAGTGTACTCTGGGGTTAGAGGGGTGAGGCAGGAATCTGATTAACCTGGGAAGAGGAGTTTTGGTGGAGTAGCTTATTGAAACTTTCATTCATGACTGCATGTTGTCCTTATCTGTTAAACAAATGAGTCCACCTAAAGAACATGCTCTTTAATATGAGAAAGACCTGCTTGGTTGTGCTTATACCCCGGGTGCAGGGAAACTGAGTCAGGGGCTCAGCTGCAGAACCATGCCTGACTTCAGAGGGTGCACCAGTGTGACTGTTAAGCCATTACAGCATCAGAATGTCTCTAACATAGTTCTCTGACTCACCAGCGACAGTCCATTCTTCAAAATCATGCCTATAATACTTGTGCCTGGACATTATGCTGGAGTATGGTAGCTCTTCCTAACTCAGCTCTACTTCTACAAGGAAACTTTCCAAACACAAGTGGATATAAAAAGCAGAAAGAGTTAAGGGAGATTGCTAATGTGAGGACTGACGAGTTAAGCATAGAGGGGAGTCATATTAATAGGAATTGGTTGAGGCTAGTAACTAGTTAGAGGGAAAAAACTCATTTAGAAAGTGTTAGAAAATACAACAGAATCAAAGAAGTGTTTTTAGCCCCTTCCTATCCATTATTTAATTGTAGGCTCTTCAAGGCAGAGGCCCGCCGTGTATAGGAAAAGCACTTAGCACAGTTTAGGGCTTTGTATGATTACAACATGCATTTCAACCTCAAACTTAAAAAGGACATTCCCTGTTACCAACTCTTGCAATGATGTCTTGAGTCTCATATTTGGTGTGTTTCTTAAAGCTCCAGCTTCTGGAGTCATTTGATTGGAAAATAATTTTAACTGTTTTCAAAGTACATGTCTAGCCCCCATAGTCGCAGATAGAAGCTTGAACCCCAAAGGCGCAGAAACCAGAAGGCAAATAAAAAGAACAGACAATTTATTTTCAAAAATCTCATGATATTTTGGGGCCTGCCTCATAATTTTTGAATACTTGAGATTGGCAACATTGAATAGGAAAGAGCTGAGATCCCACAGAAACCTGTAGTTATTGCTGGACTTTAAATACAGCCAGGGATCACATAGCTTTTTAAAAGCCTCCGCAAGCTTAAGTAGATCTACAGTGAAAAGATGCATTAACCACAACGCTGCTCAGAGCTTCAGCTAATCACCTCATGGCAGGACCAGGTTAAAAAAAAACCTTCCTTCACTTCCCCCCTTTTCAGGGCTGCTGTTCAACCACTGTGATGAGTGGCTCCATGGCTCTTCTTGAAAGGCAAAAGAATGTACTTTTAAATCATTTTAGCTCAATCCATTTAATTTAACATGATTGAAAAGCCCTTTTCACACATGCTAACACTCAGGCTAACATGTCTGAAACCATGTTAGCCAGCCCTATTGTAGTCTAGTGGGGATCTAGAATATGTGCAGTTTTTCCCATACAATCACTCCATTTTCTCACCTAAATGTGAAGTTTTGCTGACACAAGTGCATGCCCATTTTTGTATGTATACCTGTTGCACCTGGTTTTGAAAATAGAGCCCACTGTTAAAATTACACATATGTTACATGGCATGAAGACCAAAATGAAGAAACCACTTTCTTACACTAGGGCTTGAAATTCCATAGGATTTTGGTTTTGTTTTTTTAAACTCTCTGGGATATCCAGACACAGTGGCTGAACACAAAGGTTTGGTTTAGTATCAAATCAAACCTCAATATTGGTAAATGGAACTATGAAATTGAACAAGATCACATTTTATCCATAACACGGTAAGGAAAGTATGAGAAACCTCATTCTACATGTAATTTGAATTTATTGAATATTAGAACTTCAAATTTACATGGGATTACTGAGACCCTCTGATGGCCCTTAAAACACTGTCTGAGAGGGTTGTGTTAAATAAACTAAGCTATTTTTAAATATAGCTTCAAATGCTTTTACTAGGATCTCTCACTCTCTGATATTTATAGGACATCAGTCCAAACAAGACATGTTTCTTTAAAGTCCTGAAAATAAGCTAATACAAAAGTGGTATAAAAATATAAAAAAAAATAATATAAATATAAAAAAATAAAAAAAAATATATAAAAAATTCACATGGTAGTTTATGCATTTGCCAGTGAAGCAAAGGTGTACTTAAAGTGAAAGACAAGTAGCAGGTCACCTCAAAGGAAACAGAAAGAGTTGGCCAGGGAGGAGAGAAAGGCAGAACGAGAGCGTGAGAAAGGCCAGGAGAGAGGCTTGCGTTAGTGTGGGGGTGAGAAAGGCAAGCGGCCCAGTGTCCTAATGTGGTCCTCCATAGCTGCCAGAATGGTTGCAAAAGTTATAATCTCTGATGAGCCTCTCCAGGCCAGCAGTCATGTAGCAAGATTAATGCTGCACAAAGCTAGGGTGACCAGATATCCCGATTTTATAGGGAGAGTCCCGATTTTTGGGTCTTTTTCTTATATAGGCTCCTATTACCCCCAACCCCCGTCCCAATTTTTTCAAACTTGCTGTCTGGTCACCCTACACAAAGCTGTAAAATGCATCCCCCCCCGCCCCGAGAGTGGGGGACTGTTTGATTGATTGATTTTGTTAAATTCAGCTACCTTTAAGAAGTGTTACTTTTCAGACGACCATTTACAAGGAATTAGTTGACATGTTCATTTAGCTGCAATTATTTATTTCACTTTAAAAAAGAATCATCTTACAGAACAGAAGATCAGCCATGCTAAATATTTACTATTCACCTCCTCAACATAACATAACCATGATGTTTTCTTTTTAACTTACACTGCATTGTTGACACAGCGCTCATGCGAAAGAAATCATGTTGCAAAGCTCATAAAAGAGAATTAACCAGCTGTAAAAAAATTCAGACTATTCTGATCTAAAACCTCACCATTTTGGAAGATCTTTCCACAAACCAAACAATGTGGAACGTGCCACTCATCACTGAAAAACACCTTCTGTTTTAGTCTTTGAAGCTTCTGGGAAATATAGGACTACAATTACTGCTAACCACTGACTAACAGGACTCACAGCTCTAATGCTCCTTTGAGACCTACTCTAATATTACACTTATGCATAAAAATAACATACAACAAATCACAAGGGTAATTTGAAGGGAGTAATCCGGGAAAGTGCTAAGTGGAAGTTGAGGGCACTCAACATCTTGAAGGTTCAAGTCTGCATTCCCTTAGCATTAGGAATTCAACCCATGGAACAGGAGAAAAAGTTACTGGACTTGCACCTCTGAGACCCTAGCTTGAATCAGCTCCCAAGCAAGTTCACAGCCCAGTTGGAAATAAAATACTAAATACTGGTCATGCACAGATGTCAGCATCAGAAAGACACTACACATAACAGGCAAAATTACCATTACATTTCACAGCATGGCAGAACTGAAATAGTCTGGACACTAAACCATCTCTCCAGACACAGCAAAGAAGCTTTCAGAGTGGTGAGTCGACATAGCAGTTGCTGAAACAGGTATACTACAGAAGCATTTCAGAACATTATGGTTATATTTGCTAATTATGATCTCTAATTGTCTATCGCTATCGTGTTCCCCAGGGTGATGGCTCACTACTAATGTCATGCTCTATGAGTCTAGTCCATCTATCAGAGGAACTGGCAGCAGCATTGCATGGACCAAATATAATTGCCAAACCTAGCAGTTGCCTGGTCTGTCATTTGGGGTTACTGGCCACGACACCCTACACTGCCAGACACCAGGATTTTTTAGAGAAGACACCAGAGAGAGAAAAAAATTCTAAATGAATTTGCCACAGTCCTTAAGGTGCTTCCATGTACTCCCAGCAGGTAGCCTAATGAGACAGTAAATTATCTCACACCACTTACTAACCTCTCCTCCTCTGCCAGCTGCCTCTGCAGTGTGGAGCTGTTTCTAGATTACACACAAGTTGGAATGATGCCATTTTGGCTCTGAATGCTGAATATATCCATGCTGGTTCCATATGGGGAGTTAGGGAGAAAAGAAGCTAACAGCAGAGGGAAGGGCAAGACACAGTTAGAGTACAGGCCAGAAGAGGGAAAAGGGACCTGCCAGGAATTTCAAACCAGGCCCCCCACCTCCTACCATGTCACAGACCTTCTTCTCACAACAGCATTCTCTCGGGACTCACAGCATCTCAAGAAGTTGGTCATTCTTGAAGTTATAAAATAATTAAAGATTGGTTATCGGATCCAGTACTTAAATTCTTAGATGAGACAATTACACCTTCAAACAAACAAACAAAACAGTCCTAATTTTAAAATGATTTGATTATTTATGGGGGGGGACTAATATAAAGGTCAGTGACTTGGGACCATTTGAAAATTCTCATTGGCTGCTATCCCATGTGTGACACATCAGTAAAGATTTCTTATTTACAAATAAGTAAAGTGTATTTCTATAATTTATGTACAACGTATTACGGCATTCATACAAAACCAGGGTCAGTACTTCAGCTATGGAAGGCCTTTTTCTCAGGACACATTTAATCCGAATCTCTCTGTGAGGTGGCTTAAGCAACTGCGGTCTGTAGCATTTCTTTGTTTTTATGCAACTCTTTCACCACTACAAAATGCTCCTTGCTGTTCTGTGATGTGTTTTGACAAGGTGGAATCAAGGTGGTGAGAAGGGATTTTTGTTGTTTGAAGTTTATAGCAGCATTATGCTCACACATGGCTCATGTCACCCAAGAAATTAATAAAGAAGGAAAAAAGCAAATACCAGACTTGACTCACCAAGTTTAAGGCTTGATCTTCACACCATTAAGCTATGTTTTAAAATAGGCAATGTATAAGAAAAATGAGAAGAAAAAGCTGATTAAATTTCTAAAACAGAGCAGAAGCACATGTCTCTTTAGAATGTTGGTCTCCAACAGCTGTCCTGCAAAATCATAGGGACAAGTAGCAATGGCTTATAGAATTCTAGAAATACCTTTAGAGACTACCGAGATCAAGTAATTTAAATTCATGCAATTAGAAGATCCTTCTCTTAGGGAGATGCTTCGACACTCTGGGAAGTAGTGTGGCCTTTTGGATACAGCGCTGGAATGGGACTCAGAACCGGATTATATTCCCAGCGCTACCACTATCCTGATGGGTGACCTTGGGCAAGTCACTTCAACTCTTTCCATCTCAGTTTCCCTATCCGTAAAGTGGGGATAGCAATACTTTCTTTCTAAACTGCTTGAGATCTATGACTGGGAAACACTAAATAAGAACTAGCTGTTATTGTTCTCTCAGTAAATGCACTCGTCTGACAGCAACAGTGTATGAAAGGCTTTCCCTTTCTTTCAACAGTGTGACTTTCTTTCCCATTTTAGTCAGTACTCTTCTAGCTAATGAAACAAAGCAGTCCTTTAAAATGCTGTATGGTCCCTAGCACCAGAAGAAGAGTCATTTAGTATTTATTTTTAGAAGTTTGATGAGAAAATGTACTCTACCTACTAAGCTTGCCGAGATTGTGAATACCTTCTCACCGGAGAAGGTAAAGTTACCTTTCACTAGAGCAGTAACACACTGCTCTTCATCTGCCTCATTCATCAGTGCTTATTTTAACAAAGTTTATTTCTGGAAAGATTTCGGCCTCTACCTATTTATGAGATAGCACAGACGTCCCCATAAACTCAAAGTTGTTACCGCAATCTCTTTTCTGTCTTTCGGCTCCATCCTGAAAGAGGCCAAGGAGCTGGCCCTGTTCCTCCAGACATCTATTCAACATCTGACTGCTCCATTTCTGTTTCACTGAAATCAGCGAGCCATCCTTTAAAATTCAATCATGGAGGTATTTGTAAATACAGACTCCTGTCTTTAACTACTCTGTTTTGTGGCTTCTGCACAATTGTTGTTTTGGAATCCATGAACTGCTAATTTGAAATCACACACTTGGCATAAAGCATTCTCATATAACATCTTTTAAGAAGGTATCATCAAATAGCCCAATTTTCCTTTTAGTAAAAAGAATTTAAATACAAAAAACAAGGTAGCTGATCTTCAAGATGAGTGCTCTACTAACCAAAACAAACTCATGACCTATTGCCTACCTTCCTTCTTCCCCACCGTGTTTGTTTCCATCACTTGGGTTATGTAAGGTCTTCATTAGTGGCCTAATTCTACAAACACTTACTACTCATGGTAGCAAGCACTGTACCTGGTCATACCTCTGAGATCAGTGGGACTACCCGTGCGAGCAAGCACAAGGGCTGTCAGGATCCAAGTCTTACACTGTATCCTCTTTGGGGTTTTTATTTGCCCATGAAGCATCAAGCATATTTATGTCACTATATAAACAACAATAATAATACGGAATGCAACAGGAAGAACCAGTCTATCCTTTGGCTTGTGCCATGCTGATCGCTGTGGTATCTGAGTCCCTTCACCCCAGTAAAGAATCCCTATAACCAGAAAGTAAAGGTTTCTAGGCACAGTATTCTGAGTTTAAATTATAGCAAATTAGTCAAAGTCTCTTAAAGAGCCTCAACTGCATGTAATTATTCTAATACATCATTAGCATTTATACAGTGCAAGCCTGCAAACATACCTAAGCTCTTGAAAAAAACAGGACACTGTTCTACACATGAATACACATACATAACCTGGTCACACTGCATTTTATTCATGAAAGGAAAATATTTTTTCCTATCTGACATACACTTTTTGGGAGTTACATGAACACAGTTAGTGTGTGGAGTTACTTGAATTAATAACCCTTTCACACGACTCCTCAATTCCTGCTCTCTTCCACCCCCCATTACCCCAAACAAGTAGCTGGTCCCCTCTCATTTATGTATAATTCCAGCGGGAGGAAGGGGTGGAGTGATTTCAAAAAGGAGAATTATAAATACATCATTTACACATTAGATCTGAGTATTCATTAGAAAAATTAGCATAGACAGAAATAACTTGCACACTGACACAAAACGTACGTGTTGTTTGCCTATTTCTTCCACTAGACTATTTGAGCCAGTAGTATATTCAGTGGTATAATCCCAAGACACAAAGCACGCTTGAACCACCTTACAATAATAATGAGACAATTTTTTATCATCACCTATGAAAAATTATAACTAAGTGCATGTATGTTTCATATCTTTATTCTAAACATTATTTGCTGAAAATATTATTTGCTCAAGTCAACTAACTCCCTGACCTTGTTACTAAACATGTTACTATACAGCAAAACTGAAATAACTATAAAAATCAAATTTACTTTTCACTTATGCTGTTGATTTAGGCCTCCATTCTGCAAAACTTTATGCACTGTGAAGAGTCCCACCAATTTGAAGTTAAAAGTGTATAAGTCTTCTGAGGAGTGGGATGGGGGGATTATTTATTTAAAACACCTTTCACTCAGCGTGGACAATTTTTCATGGGACAATGAAATAAGACCGGTCAGTTTCACTTTCTGGTTCTTATTCAATAACACAATTTGGTTTGCCCTTTTACCAACCCAAAAAGTGTTCAGAAATTATGAGACAGGTCCCCAAAAATCATGAGATTGGCTTAAAAATTATGATTTAAAACCAATAATTTCTAGATAGTTTTTTATTTGCTTTCTGGTTTTTGAGCCTGTTGGTTCATGTTTTCAAGCTTTTCCCTACATCATTGGAAAAGAGCTAGGAACTTCCTTTTGTTTAAATGAAAGCACAGAGTTTCATGTGATCCCCTTACTGCGGGAGCTGGGGCTTTTCAGAAAAACACCAATATCATGAGACATGATAAAATTGCAAGAGGGGACAAACTCTTTGTTTGGGTTCACAACAGCGTGGGGGAATGTTTAGATACTGCCTGCTTACCCCTACCCTGCCCACCCAAGAAAATAATTAATTTACATTTCAAAACATTTTAAGAAAACATTTCTGTTCCAATTAGGCTTTCTAAAACCCTTTTGTACCAAATACAAATTTGGGACTTTGTTTTTCTATCATGTGACTATCACTCATATAGAGAGACTGGTGTGTTTTCTGTCCTCAGCCATCTTAGCCTGAGGCACCTGTGCCTTATAGCCAGATAAGAGGAACACTCCCTTCCCATCTGTACCACTGACAATCAAGCCATAGGAAAATTAGTTGAATATGTGCATTCAATCGAAAACTGAAGGGAAAGGGTTAAATTTAAGGGGGGTAGGGGGGGACAATGGGGTCCTAGAGAATCTGTGAAAAAATGAAACGTAGGCCACTATCTTTTCCTGCCACCCATTGACATCTGTTGGAAGAGGCAGCAAGAGACATTACCTTTACAAATTTTCACTGGGTGACCAGTATCTGTGAAGGCAGCAAGAGAAAGCGTGCGTTACTGTACCATTGCACACTGGATCCATTAGTTTCTGAACAGAGCACAGATTCACAGTATCATTTATTTACTTTACTCTGGAAATGCCACCCACTGCTTACTGACAATTAAGGCCTTACCAAAACAGGGGTTGTTTTTCATGCATAGCTCCAGCATACCTTTAGTACAAACTTATGAAGACAAACTAGGGTAATGTACAACTGCATTCCACAGTGGCTAGTAATAGCAACCATCAAAGATGAGACATATCAGACCATTGTAGAAATTTAGTTCCAATTCGAATTAGTGCAAGATATGAGACACAGTGTATCTAAAGCCAAACTCTAACATTTACTTTCGTATCTTTGGAATATGTTTGTAAAACAAACTGTGCATTTTGTTCGAGCTTCAGCAACTTTCTGTTCTCTGGCCCGGAATGCCAAGTTTAGCCAGACAAAATACTCACAAGAGTCCCCACGGAAGCAAGACACCTTTTGAACCCCTCGCAGAAATTCTAAGGTAAAGTCTGTGATCTTATAAACACCAGTAAACGTTTACATTTTACAAATGGGACTTTCATACATTGATAAACTTTTGGCAAGAAAAAGTTACCACAAAAATTTATTTTGCTGTGTGATGCGATTGAAGGTATTCCTCCACTCTTAGCATCACATCAGAACTCCTCCTCCTGCTTTATCCTATAGTGAAGTCAAAACTAAAGACTATGACACATCACTGTCTAATACTATGGAAATTACTATGACCTCACAAATCCTGCATTAAAGTTGAAATGCAGACTTTGTATTAGTGGTCATACTACTCTTGACTCCACACAATTTTAAGCAGCAGTATCACACATAAAAGAGGTACAGGTACACTCTCTTATTTAAGTAAGATCTCTTATTGGATCTCTTAGAGAGATAGTCTTTTCAACTCCATTTCAGGATTCAGTTAAGATTATTGTTTTATACAAAGTAATTCACATTGTTAGAAACTCAGAATCAAATTCAAGCCTTAAAAGTCAGCACCATGCTAAAATAGAAAGGATGGGAAGTTTATCTTTAACTATAAGTCTACTTTCATACAGGATAATTTTGTCTAGTTAGTGCATAAGTGAAATCTTCAAATTCTTGAGTAAATTATCTCTGTTTATTTTTAACCCCCAATCTAAAATCTTCCTCTCACAGAAAACATTACAGTACTATTTTTCAACCATTAAGTACTTTGCTTTTAAACCAAATAATGTTAATTTTCAGTGCCATTGGCTTTCTTCATAAATAGGGAACAAAAGTTGTATTTTACTCGTTTAAGGACATGCTGAAGAACTGTCTATTTAAAAGAGGAGACATTCCTCAGATAAATGGCGTACATGTTTTTGCGTGTTTTAATGATTCAGGACATTTGCACAGAGGTGCTAAACTGGCAACAGCAATGAATCATTATGTGGTGGTAGTACAATCGCAGAACTGTCCCTGACTAGGGAACTCCAACTGGAACAAAACAAAAACAAAACAAAAAACTGTCAAAAGTTCATGCACCCCTATTACACATTCATTTTAATTAAACAAAGAGATTACACAGATGCTGCTGACAAGAATTATCAAGAGTGAATGGGGCCACCTGCCCCTTACAACCCCATTAATTAGTACAGAATCTGAGGTGCCAATTAACACAAAGAAACAAGGAGGGATCAGTAAACACCATGCCAGGCTAACTTGAGAATTAACTCTTTCAGCTTAAGATCCACAACTTCATACAGATTCCTGATGCATTTGCTATGGTATTTTAAAAGCCTTTCGCATAAAAACCAGAAAGTACGTTCTGCATGCTTACTATGATTTTCTTAAGGATGATGACTGTTGCTGGCTTTTTAAAATCTCTCATGGAATGCTATGTGGTTTAAAAAAATGTATGATGCTCACAAATTTAACATAATATTTCTAGTGCTTAGGTTTACACGGGATATTATAAAAAGTTACTTAAGTGGAAGGATGAGGAGTCAAGGGAATTCAGATTTATTCCTTGCTCTGTCATACACTATGTGTAACCTTAAGCAAATCACTGAGGGCTGATCCAATTCCCAACTGAAGTTAATAGGAAGACTTTCATTGAGTTCACTGGGAATTGAATCAAGCCCCTAACCTCTCTCTGTTTTAGTATCCCCCAATGTAAGGTAAGGATAACGGGCTTGATTCAAGTCTGATTGGTGGATCCCAGGTGGGAGGCCTCCCGCCGTGAAAAGACCACCTGAAGGGAGAAAAAGAAAAGGACTGCAAGTTGCCTGAAAACCCACTCTGTCAGGGGGCCCAGTGTCTGATGGAGCATCCCAAAGCATTTACTTCTGAGGGCATTCTGCACCAAAAAATTAAAAATTCTGCACCAAAAAAATAAAAATTCTGTGATAAGAATTAAAATAAGAATTTTAAGATTCTGCAAAATTCTGCAAATTTTATTTTTCATATAAATGTGGAGCTCCAGCATGGCAGTGGGGAGCACAAGTCCCTGGCTGCACAGAGGTGGGAGATCACTGTGCAGCTGCCCTCTCCCCCCAGGACACAAACTCAGCGGTGAGGCTTCACCCAACCCTGACACAGCGCAAGGACTGGGCCAGCTACAGAAACACCCCACGGCCCTGCCCCTCCGTGTGGGCAGGCAGCCTCAGCAAGGCAGAATCCAAGTGTGGAGGGGCTTGGTGTGGGGGAGCCAAGTGTGGGTTGAGAGGGTTCTGAGTGGGGCAATCTGGGTGTGGGCAACTCAGTGGGGGGGGGGGGGTTAGGGGAGAATCTGGATGCACAGAGGCTTGTTGGGGTTCTAGGTGCAATGGTAATGGGACTGTGCAGGGGGGGTCCAGGTGAAGGTGACTGGGGCTCAGCAGGGGGGTCTGAGTATTGGAAGATACAGCTCAGCAGGGGGTCTGGGTGTGGGGTGCTTAGTGGGGGGTCCAGATGCTAGGGGTGTGGGGCTCGGTAGGGTGGGGATCCGGGTGCAGGTGGCTCATCGGGGTGGTTCAGATGCAGGGAGAATGGGGCTCATCAGAGGGGGTGCTGAGTGTGGGGGGTGAGGCTCAGTGGGAGGGTTTGGGTAATAGGGGCTCTGAATGCTTGGGGGCTGGGGAGATGGGGGTGCAGCTCCCTGTACAGGAATCCCTCCCCATGCAGCTGAGGAGTGATGGGTGCAGGAAGCGTGGGACGGGGAGTTTGCAGAGCTTCCTGCAGCTGGGTGAGAAATCTAGGGGTGGGTCTGACCCAGCCCCAGATGCCATGCAGGGGAAGAGGAAGTCCTGCCCTTCCCAGCCCAGCCGGAACTAGCAGCTGACCTGGCGCAGGGTAGGAGCCACCAGCCAGGTCTTCCCCAGTCCCACCTCCTGCCCCACAGTGATTTACCTCTCCGCTGGCTGCCCTGGGCACTGGAAACATACTGCTGGGGCGGATTGCATGACTGCTCTTGTGACTTCCTTTTGCTTCCCCATCAGAAAGTCATTCTTCTGCAGGGAAGCAAAGAAATCTGCAGGGGACATAAATTCTGTGCATGTGCAGTGGTGCAGAATTCCCCCAGATGTAAGCGTTGTCAGGCCTGACAAGGCAAGGGCAGGGCACTTGAGAGCCACAATGGTTCGCTGCATTGCCTTACCAGAGTTTGCCTCAGGGCTCGCAGGGAGCTCTGGTGGTGCCACTGAGAAAAAGCAGCAGTACTGTTTCTTGACCTTCTCTAGGGATATATCCTCCTATACCTTCAGCAGAGCTGCCGTGCTGGTGCAGGAGAGTCAAAACTGCATCTCCTCTATGCCCATTGGGGAGAATCAAGAACACTGGGTGTTGCACAGCTTAATTCACTACTGTTTTAAAATGTGCTTTTTAACCTTTGGATGGAAGAGGATATGTAATTACTACGCATTTTTGTTACTATTACAGTAGTGTGCATTTACTGATGAAACAGTAAAACACTAACCTCTTTGGGGGATATGATTAGTATGCTTTTCACAACCACCCAACCCTAAATACAAGCCCACCACAGAGTTTCCTGAAGGTCATTCAGCATATGTGAAACGAAAAAGTAACTGCTTGCTTACATTTGCCCAGTTAAGATCTGCATTAATGCTACGTCTGCCAACGTCAATAGTTATTGCCCTGAAGGGTGGCTTATTTCACAGAATGTTAATTCCCCATATGTACAGTCGCTCCACGATTACATTCGTAGCTGTCAGAGGTATGACATGGAACAAAAAACTGACCAGTACTTATTTCTGTTAAAATATATAGATAACTTGGGCCCATTTCATTGCACTGGCTTTACAAGAGTAACTCCAGATTTACATTGCTGTTACTGGGAGTAGAATTTGGTCCTTAATCTTGTCCAATTCCTTTTCTATCCCTCCTTGTTTCTATATATTGATAATGCGTTTGAAAAAAAACACGTGCTTTGCATGACAATACAGTAACATTTTGGATGAAATGGCAGTTAGGTAAAAGCTCCATTGATTGAATAAACATCATTTGCACTTTTGACAATTCCATTACCATTTTCAATAGCATACAACTGTGCAGATGTCAGAAGCAAGCACAGGAAAGCCTTCAAGCAGAAACCAAGAACTTCACTTGGGAACTGTAGGTTTAGACTCATAACAACAATGCAATTACATGAGTCAATTACATTTCAATTTCTGTTTCAAGCATTGCTGTGCAAATACAGCACAACTCCTTAGAGGTTTCATTGAGTGCAAAGTCCAACAGGACAGTTTAAAAAAGTGTATTTATTTGTAATTACAAAATTCTCTGTCTAGGAGGCAGCATTCAACTGTTTTTATTATTTGACAATCAGGAAGGTAGAAGTTCGGCTCCAGGCTACAAGACTTCTCCCTTTTGTGCAAATCTCAGAGAAAGGAAGTGAACGAGAGGAAAACATTTGCATTTAATTCACCACAACAAATAGCTGCCAACATGCTAGGAGCAGTACTTGGAAGTGCTGAAATAACAACTAGTCACAACAGTTAACTGATCAGACTTCCAAATACCTGTGAGGTGTGAAAAGGCCAGAATAGCTCATCATTACACATCAGGATTGAGTTCATCTCATCAAATGGGTCTTTGAGTGTATTGTGAAGTAATTTACCAACTGAAAAAATTATTACTATTTTCCACATCATTTACTTCAACAGTAGCTATGTGATGTCAATAGTTTTAAACATTTAATTAGACACACCACGTGTTTTATGCTCTACTAATTACATAAAATTGTGCCCAATAATTTTCTTCCCATTCAAACAAACTTTAAGCAGCTGTTAAAGCTCTAATTGGGCAAATACTTCCACACAGTGCATTTGATTTGATGCCAAGTACGTTTTGCCCCCAGTGGTGAGCAGAGTTTTTCCAATATTCATAATGGAATTGTAAACACATGTCAATCTGTACACTACAGTTGAGCCAAGGAAAGAATTCAAAACATTTATTTTGGCTGTTGCCTTTAAAAGCCAACATAATGTGTAAAATGCAACAGTTTACAAAAATGTTTAATTATATTAGGGTTTTAATTTTTCCTACTCCAATTTCTACTCCTCCCTGAAAGGACTTTAATGTGATATAAAGGTTGTGTGTGTTCAAGGTATTATTTCTGATCATTTAGACTTAGAGACTTTATGGCCATAAGGGACCATCACAATCATCTAGTCTGACCTCCTGCACATTGCAGCCTACAGAACCCCACTGCTGCAATAGGCCCATAAATGCTCGCTGAGTTACTGAAGTACTCAAATCTTGTTTTAAAGACTTCAAGTTATAGAGAATAAGACAGTTACCTTTCCGTAACTGGTGTTCTTCGAGTTGTGTTGCTCATGTCCATTCCACATTAGGTGTGTGTGCTTGCCACATGCACCATTGCCAGAAGTTTTTCCCTCAGCAATATCTGTAGGGGAGAGGCTCTGACGTCCTCTGGAGTGGCGCCCATACGGCGTGGTATAAGAGGCGCCGCCGGCGACCCCCACCCTCAGTTCCTTCTTGCTGGAAACTCCGACAGTGGGGAAGGAGGGCGGGTCATGGAATGGACATGAGCAACACATCTCGAAGAACACCAGTTATGGACCAGGTAACTGTCTTTTCTTCTTTGAATGCTTGCTCGTGTCCATTCCACATTAAGTAACTCCTAGCAGTTCCCGTGCAGGCGGGTAGGAGTGCACAGCTGCGTAGATTGAAATACAGCTCTGCCGAACCCAGCATCATCTCTGGCCTGCTGAGTGATGGCATAATGAGATGTAAATGTGTGGACTGAGGACCATGTCGCGGCTCTACATGTCCTGGATCGGGATGTGTGCCAGGAAGGCCGCCGAACCCACCTGCACTCTGGTCGAATGGGCCCTGACGATCGGTGGCGGTGGGACCTTTGCTAGCTCGTAACAGGTCTTTATGCAAGAGGTGATCCAATTGGAAATCCTCTGCGAAGAAACCGGAAGGCCCTTCATCCTATCCACCGTAGCGATGAAGAGCTAGGGCAATTTTCGGAAAGGCTTGGTATGCTCCAAGTAAAAAGCCAAGGCCCTCCGGATGTCCAGCGTGTGTAGATGCCTCTCCTCAGCAGTCTTGTGTGGCTTGGGACAGAACACAGGCAGGAATACGTCCTGGCTCATGTGGAAGGAAGATACCAACTTTGGTACGAAGGCTGGGTTGGGCCGCAGCTGGACCTTGTCCTTATAAAACACTAACTTTACAAGAACTCTAGTTCATATGAGCGAAGCCTAAGCAACGCTAGTAAGAACAGCAAACATTCCTTGCACCGCCACTGGCTGCAAGAAGGAACTGAGGGTGGGGGGAGCCGGCAGCACCCCCTATACCGCGCCAGGCGGGCGCCACTGCAGCTCCCCTGTGGATACTGCTGAGGGAAAAACTTCCAGCACCGGTGAATGTGGAGAGCACACACACACACACACACACACACAATGTGGAATGGACATGAGCAAGCACTCGAAGAAGAACTACCATTTACTCTAGTTCAAACCAGCAAGGGACCCATACCCCATGCTGCAGAGAAAGGAGAAAAGCTCCAAGGGTGTCTGCCAATCTAACCGAGGGAGAAGTTCCTTCACAACCCCACGTATGGGTCAACGCAATTTACATCATCAGATATTCACTACAAAGGTTAAAGGGAGATAGATAGATGTACACTACAGAATATTTCCCCAAGTTTACCTGTGTGACTCATCAGGTGTTAAGGACTACCAGTGAGATTCTGTCTGTTTTATGTTTCAAATGCTCAGCTGTTTAGAAATACATGTATTATAGTGTGGACTCTAAATTTAAGCAACAGTGGTATGTATGTGCAGATGGGGGGAGAGGGAGAGGAGTGTGGGACACTTTTTTCTACCCTCTATGATCAAAATGCATTCCAGGGATTGATATGTTTCACACAGGTTATTTTCATCACTCAGTGACACAGTTTTGTTTTTGTTTTTTTAACCAAATCCTTAGAAATTCATAAATAACCCCGACTGAATTGAGACAGAGACAGAGTTGAACTGAAGCTTCTGAGGTAAAAATTAAGCTTCGTGGATCAATTTAACCTAGTGTGACTTCACTGATTGCAGTGGAATTATACCAGAGATGCATTTGATCCCAGAGTCACTATCCATGAGTGTACAACTGAGGGCCAAATGCTGCAGCCCAGATGAGGAATGGATCCTGGAATGCATAGGAAAAAGGGTTGCCAGCTAAATCCTGCTAACTTTTCTGATGTGAGCAATCCCAGGATTTGGCCCCTAACTCCATATCTAAAAAAAATCTCCCCCTGAACTGTAATTTTATTATTAATTATTTGAGCTTCAAATTGAGAATTTTTGTCAAGATTCTTAAAAGAAAATGATTTTTTTCTGACATTATTCTCTGTAATGACCCTATATAATTTATTCATCTTAAACTGAAAATGGAAGTGCCCTGATAGAATGGGCATCTGAGACTCTCAGTTTTCTAATTAAAATCAATTCCTCTATGGGATTATTATTAAGGTTATGATTTAATCATGGGTATTTTTAGTAGAAGTCATGGACAGATCACGGACAATAAACAAAAAATCACGGCCCCTGACCCATCCATGATTTATACTAAAATTTATAAGATTTATACTGTGATTAAATCTTGGGGGGGAGGGATGACGCTGGGGGCCATGAGGGGGCCGCTGCTGGGAGGGGCCGGGGGGAAACAATGGGCGGGAGGGCCCGGGACCAGCGGCACCAGGTGCTGGGGGCATGGACCATGGCTGCTCTGGCTGGCCGCCCAGGGACTGCTGCCTGGGTCAGTGAACCACAGCTGCTCTGGCCACCCAAGGACCACTGCTGGGGGCCTCCAGAGAAGCAGCTGGTGTGGCTTTCCCCAGGGCCACTCCAGCAGCAGCCCGTGTGGCTGTCTTGGGGGCCACATGAGCAGCTGGCCCTGGAACGAGCTCCTTGGGCGGCCCTGGGATCAGCCACCCTGGCTCCTGCAGAAGTCACAGAGGTCGTGGAAAGTCATGGAATCTGTGACTTCCGCGACCTCCGTGACAGACACGGAGCCCTAATTATTATTTATATAGCACCAACGGTATACTTCGCACTTCACGAGCAGTGTTTTGTCACACTTTTAATTTAATAATATCAAATCTCACTGAAGTATTTTTAGCACAATAAAACTTTTAGCAGCTTCAGTGGTGTAGTCAATTGTATAATGTGCTTTTAAAATGTAATAAGCTTGCTCATTTGATCATTAATTATAGTTAAAAGAATTATTTCCTTTGATTATCTTAGGTCCATTTTTATATGAAACAAACCCTAATTAATTTGTTTCAGAGTAACAGCCGTGTTAGTCTGTATTTGCAAAAAGAAAAGGAGTACTTGTGGCACCTTAGAGACTAACCAATTTATTATGCATCCGATGAAGTGAGCTGTAGCTCACGAAAGCTTATGCTCAAATAAACTGGTTAGTCTCTAAGGTGCCACAACTACTCCTTTTCTTTTTGCTAATTAATTTGCACACTCTGACATGTGAATGTCAGTCAAGATTTCTCTCATGATTTCTTGTAATATCAATGAGAAACCTACATGAAGGCCTTTGATCATCTTAAAAGCACAGACACTGTACTGAACATGACTACAGATTTGCTTCAGAGACCAGATACCCACTGACCATGTAGCGAAACTGAAACAGCAATACCAAGTTCACAAAGGCCTCTAAGTTTCTAATTTCCTTTGTGTGATGTATCATTTGCAATACCTTGTTCATCAAGACGTGGCTCTGAAAGGCAACCAATCAAGCAATTTTACAGGAAGATCTATCTGTAGGGTGAAAACTCCTGTGGGAAACTTTCCACAGAATCTCTGCAGCGGACAGGATTTATGTCAGAGCTCCCCTATCTAATATTGTAGTCATCTAGGCCAACGTATTACATATTTGTATATATTTAACGTGTTTGCCTAAAAGTTAGGCATTTCAAACCACATTTAGGCACGTAATTAACAATGGACTGATTTGCACCCACAAACCCCTTTGAAGTCACTGAGAATGACAGATACTCAGTACTTACAAAAAGTGACCTGATTTTCAAGGGCGCTGAATGCCTGCAGTTCCCATCAACTTCAGTGGTAGAGTTTGTGGATGGAAAGCAGGCCTAATGAAAAAAACACATGCACACACAGATATATGTACCAAGGACTCAGGTTAAATGAAATTTGCCACAATATATAGGTTCAGGGCTTTTTTTTAATTATTTTGTTTTTTGTTTTGTCCCTGGTTTTGGGACAATATTAGTTTCTCATGTACCGGGAAGTAAAAGGTGCTGAAGTGTTTTTATCCAATGCATGGGCAAACTTAATATTCTGGCATTTCCTAGCTTCTAAGTATTTGACTTCATAACATTAATGTTCCTTTAACAAAGAAGGTTTTTTAATGTAATTTAATAGTATATAGCAAAAATAGTACCTAGAAAATGTAATGAAACACAGAAAATAAAATATTATAACCACATTTTAAAAACTGCGGTTTATACAAACATTACATAATTCTTTATAAGCCTAAACTTACACACTGATTTGTGTATTTCATTTTATCTGCTCACTCAATTAAAAGCAAAACATGATTCTATTAAATAAAAAAACCAAAAAACCAACACAAGTTAAAAGGGTGGTTTAAATATGCAGCGTGAAGAGGTATTGAAATGTAGAAGGGCAAATGCAATTCAGTTTACAAGGACTCAATTCAATAAAATTATGTCCTGCTTCTCTTTTGTGGAAAATCTATGCAAGGCTACAGAGTCCGTGGAAAAATTAATTGGTGGTGATCTTCCTTGACTTTGTACTGTGAATGCCTGGACTTGTTTATTTTATTTTTTAAGTATGAAATCCTGCTTTTTTCCATATTATGTTCTGGTCTGTGAAAATAATGCACTTTGAGCAGAGATAACAGAACAATCTGTGGTCTGACTCAATTATTAAAAAAGAACATTAGTAAGCAATGACTAGCGTACACTGGGGCCTTGAAGCAGTGATAGCCAATCATAACTAATATGGAAGAGTGTCGGTCTCTCTATACAGTTACTTGTATTGTCCTCATCCTAACAGAGTAAAAGGGCCTAGTGCGTATGTCATAAATCTCATATCCATTCACCTAAAGGAAGGGGCAGATGGAGAAGAAATAATTGGAGAAATTGACAGGAAGAATTGCACAGAGCATGTCAAACAAAGGGTAAAAGAAGTGTGAAAAATGAACCCTGGAACATTCATCATTTAGCAAAGGCACGTCCAAAGCAAATGCAAAAGCAAAACATGTCACTCATAGTAGCACATCTATGTACTTGTGATCTCGTTTGCCTGTATACAAAAAGCTTTGAAAATTCAAGTACTTTAAGGTACTTCCTGTTAATAATTATAAGAACTACCACTGATATAAACTCTAAAAGAGATTAGATTGTAGTGCTGCTCATTGATGTAGACAGCCACCGCACACACACAAACAGACCTCCCTTCCCTTCTTATACACCAATATGTTCTTTCAGCTTTCCTGTTGCATGGGCCCTTCACATTCATTGGAGCCAGGCACACATCCTCCACCGAGTGTTCCGGCTGCAGTGTGGCTACGTATCTGTTTTCTGGGAATGTGTGTACAGTACACAGCCATTTAGAATTTGCCTCTTGATGTCTGTATTCTAAAACTGACTTATTAATTCCTAGACGGACAATATATTTTATTGGACCAACTTCTCTTGGTGAGAAAGACAAACTTTCCAGTTTACACAGAGCTCTTTTTCAGGGCTGGGAAACTTAATCAGAGTGTCATAGGTAAATACAAGATGGAACAGATTATTTAGCGTAAGTGAAATAAAGTTAACACATTTCAAGGGACCATTCAAGGTGAAGTTCCCTGTTAACACCCCTCAAGTCAAAGGAAGGAAAAGAAATGTGTGGGAGGACCAGATAGGGGATGGTGGTGTTAGTTTATTATAGATTGTTGTAATAAGCCATAAATCCAGTGTCTCAATTCAGGCCATGATTTTTATTGTCTAGCAAAGTTATGAATTTAAGCTCCCAGGCTCATCTTTTGAAAGTGTTGTACAGGTTTTCTTTGAGGATGAGGACTGACAGGTCAGATAGAAAGTGACTGCTTTGTGGAAAGTATTCACCCACACGTCATGTGGTGTTTTTGACTTTTATCATTTCCATGTGTGAGTTCATTCCGGAGCATAGTGATGGTCTGGTTTCACCCACACAGTTGCTGCTGGGGTATTAAGTGCACTGGCTGAGGTAAGCCACATGTTGAAATAAGCATTTGTAGGACCCATGGATCTTGAGAGGTGTGTTGCGGGGGGTATTAATCATTGTAGCAATGTGAAAGACATTACCTCACGCACCTTCTCTCTCTAATATCCTGGGGCTGACACGGCAACAACAACACTGCATTCTTAATTCTTTTCATTTACTTCACACAACTTTTCTCTACAGCATTTCCCTCTCCTCAACCAAACACCTATCATTCTATGCAGGATGTTCAGTAGAAGCCAGAGGCCACATAGCCATTCTCCCTTTTTAGGTTTCTCTACTTCTTCCATATTTACTTTAAGAAAATTCCTCTATCAGCCTCATTAATATTCTTATAAATGTGTTTTCGGGAAGTGCACAAGCATCAGTAATTGCATAAAATCCCCTACTTTTATGGGAGTTATAAGGACAATGACCCAAATCCTATAAATCATTAAAAAACATTTTTTCTCATAGAAATTTAACTGTGCTGCTTTTTTCCGCAGTAGCAGAGACAGCATCTTATTATAAACAGTTATATTTTTGCCCACACTCAAAATTCTGCATTTAAAATATACTAAATGAGGGACAGATGTTTAAAATAGAGGTCCTACAATGAAGTACTAAATATTGTTGGCAGAGCAAACCCTTTGGTACAGTTTAGTCTGTTTTCGCATGAGGTATGTTTTCACAGCTGTAAAAGCAGTAAAAATTACTGTCTCTGTTCCAATATTAATATAAAATCAATGAGAATATATGCCAGACTGCTGAATAGATTACACTATTGTTCATGTACCATACTATTAAAATCATTCGCTTTTAAAAACTAATTCTAAGCAAGTCATTAAGCAGTTAAATGCCTTAAGGTTGTTCAAAAGGAACACTGTCGCTAAAAGTAGCCTATATATTTCCATCATAACATTACAATACAACTCTTTGTTGAATCAAAATTGTGTCCCACTTCCAACAAACTAAACCAACTACAACTAGTTTTGTGCTGCTGCTAAATTTAGATACTCCTCCCTCCAGAGTTTGTTTAAAAACTATGTGATGGGAAAAGTCAAGCTCTTTTGCACAAGTGCTGGCCGTATTCTTAGAGCTCAGTAGTAGAGCTGTGAGAAATTTTTCAGTCAAAACTTTTTTTTTCTGTGAAAAATGCAGATTCAGCAATGCTGAAAAGTTTTGTGAATTCATTTCAGTTTCACCTAATTGTTTCAGCCAGGAAAAAAATTAGAAATTCCCAAAATATCAAAACTTTTGATAGATATTTTCCAAACAAAGTATTTCGATTTTTGGTTCAAAACAACGTGTTATTCTGGGGTTTCCTTCAATTTTATTAAACAACAATAAAAACATTAACAAACTGAAATTGAAACAAAACGTGTTTTGTGTGACATACAATTAAATGTTTTCAAACCTTTCAATTAGCAAAAAAATTCATTTTCAGTTTGAACCAAAAGTGTTTTCCCCATCAATGTTTTTGAAACTGCCAACGAATTTAAAAAGCCATTATTGGCCTCACCCTACTCTATAACTCCACTGGGGTTATTCTGCTACAGGCTCTGACATGACGTGAAAGTGAAGATTCTGTGGCAACTGGGAGAATGCCCCGCAAATGTCCATCACCTCCCAGATCTGCTCCTGACAGAGGAGGGAGCAGAGAGAGCGGATCATCATAATCCACTTCCTTTTCCGCTCTTACACTGTATTAAGGATTCTGTGACTGACCCCAATTCTGAGGTTCAGACCCACAGAACCAACAAGTCATATGAGCTATTGGCCAAATTCTGTCCCAACTTACACTCCTTATGCAAGTCCATTTATTTCAATGAGGTTGAAAAGAGCTAGCTGAGGAAAGCATGGAGAGACCTCTCAATTCTTCTCCAGAGTCTTAGCTTTCATTTTATTTTTACTTACGTTTCCAGCAGCTATGGTTGTGAAAACAGCTTAAAAACATGACCACAATGTACTCGATACAGCAGGGGTGGGCAAACTTTTTGTCCCGAGGGCCACATCTGGGTGGGGAAATTGCTTACAGGGCTGGGGAAGAGGGTTGGGGGCGGAGTGCAGGGTGTGGGAGGGAGTGCAGTGTGTAGGAAGGGGCTCAGGGCAAGGGGTTGAGGCAGAGGAGGGGAGGGGGTGTATGAGGGGACTCACGGTGCAGGAGGGGTGTGGAGTGCAGGAGGGGGCTCAGGTCAGTGGGTTGAGGTGCAGGAGGGGTGTGGGGTGTAGGAGAGGGCTCGGGCAGGGACTTGGGGTGCAGGAGGAGGCTCAGGGCAGGGACTTGGGGTGCAGGATGCAGCAGGGGGCTCAGGGCAGGGAGTTGGGGTGTGGGGTGCAGGAGCGGTTCAGGCTCCGGTCCGGCACTGCTTACCTAGAGCGACTCCGGGGTGGCAGCAGCGCGCACCGGGGCCAGGGCAGGCTCCCTGGGAAGCAGCCGGCATCATGTCGCTGCGCAACCCCTGGGGGAGGGAGGGCACAGGGCTCTGCTTGTTTCCCTCACCTGTGGGTACCTCCCCCTGAAGCTCCCATTGGCCACGGTAACCCGTTCCTGGCCAATGGGAGCTTTGGGGGAGGTACCCACAAGCAGGAGCGGCGTGCGGAGCTCTCTGCCGCCCCACACCCACCCCCAGGGGCTGCAGGGACATGGTGTGGCCACTTCCCAGGGCGATGTGGAGCCGTAGTTTGCCCACCCCTGTGATACAGTAATGTTTACTTGAGTTTGCAAAGAGCCTGAAACAATACCTCTGAGATGTTAACTGTCTCATTTTGTTTCAATGGGTGCTGCTAACTCAAATGCCAATGACAGTTAATGTTGACATTCAAAAGTATTTCACTATAAGAAGAGAGAGGAAGTATCACATTATGAAAATCTATACCAGTGTTACACACAATGTGGGGTGCAAGGACTAGCCTGGGGTTGCAAAGGAGGTGGAGAAGATATATAAATTAGTATGTTTAGGAATCTTCAATATATGTAGTGTTCAGTTCAAGGGGGTGGAGGTCATGATTTAAGGGGATCTAAGGTTTTGAAAGTTTGGGAAATGCCGTCATAAGGGCAACAGAACTTAAATAGAGTGCAGGGAGCCTGTGCAGGAGAAGGTAGATGCAGGGAATCCAAGAAAGGGCTCTGAACCGTGTGCAGGGATTCAGTGTGTCCTAAAGTGAGGGGAGAATCTGAACACAGGAATTTTCTAGTTAGATCTAGAAGGGTTCTGGGGACCAGCCACCACAGAAACTACTGCAACCCTGAGGCTGTATTGCTGATGCTCCATGACCTGACTGAAGCACTCCCCAAACCCTTACACAGATCATTTACTCAGACTGTGCACAGGGATGATTATTTGTCTTTTGAAAAGCATGTGCATGGCTAAATTTTTGTATGCCTTCTCCTGAAATGTAGAATGCAACAACCCTTCAGTGGCATTTAACAAGAAAAGGAGAGAGACATTCTTTATGTATTTTTATTACTTTGTATATGTAATATAGGTATAACTCTGCAGATATAATTCCAAGTAAAATATTCATTTTCATTGTCTACAAAGTATTTTCTTTTTTAGCCTCACGTCAGACTTGTGGGTCAGTGAGTGAACCCTCATTTTTTTAAGTTGAGATATTATTAGTTGAACAGTTTGTTCTTCATTTAAAGGAGGCATCACATTAAAAGTTTGACATTTGCTAAACACAGAGAATACCTGCAGTAGAATGGAAATACTGAAGACCCTGACCCTGTATTTGACTCTGCACAGATGCACCCCTGCCTCTACACAGAGCTGCACGGAGGCAGGGCTGCCACTCACAGAAACTCATTGACTTCAAAGGGCTCTGAGTATGGATACGCACACATGCACTCAGTGTCAGGTGAGTAAGAGGTGTCATCATTTTCATAGCAACCAGCAAAACAAAATTCACTTAAATAACTTTTGACTATAGAAAAAATAGGGACAACCATAACTGTGAATAATTACACATGAAAAAATAAAAATTTGCAAATATTTTCTGAGTGGAAAATAGGCTACATTCATTGAATTATTTATTCATTGGAATTATTCACTTAGCTTCAATTACAATCTAACCATCTCTATCCACCATCTACATTAAATTATAATAAATTTCTCTATTAGTTGCACCAGTGAATACTGCACCTTGGCTCAGTGCCTGCTGATTCACTATACTATTTTTATTCCGAAAACAAAAGCCTGATACTGTGTAATCTTTTACACCTATAACTAGATGGTGCCCTTTTTAAAAAAAAAATTCTCTCTCTGTTCTAGATTTGAGTGAGTGTGGGAGAGAGAGCAAGTGAGAGAGAGAAAATTTATTTATGGCGCTGGAAGAGATTTAAAACGCTGGAGAAAAGGCTTCAAATATCAAAATGGCCTTGTCATAAATATAAAGGGAAGGGTAACCACCTTTCTGTATACAGTGCTATAAAATCCCTCCCGGCCAGAGGTAAAACCCTTTCACCTGTAAAGGGTTAAGAAGCTAAGGTAACCTCGCTGGCACCTGACCCAAAATGACCAATGAGGGGACAAGATACTTTCAAATCTGGAGCGGGGAGGTGGGGGTGGGGAGCAAAGGGTTCTGTCTGTCTGTGTGATGCTTTTGCCCGGGAACAGATCAGGAATGCAGCCTTCCAACTCCTGTAAAGTTAGTAAGTAATCTAGCTAGAAAATGCATTAGATTTTCTTTTGTTTAATGGCTGGTAAAATAAGCTGTGCAGGAGGGAATGTATATTCCTGTTTTTGTGTCTTTTTGTAACTTAAGGTTTTGCCTAGAGGGATTCTCTATGTTTTGAATCTGATTACCCTGTAAGGTATTTACTATCCTGATTTTACAGAGGTGATTCTTTTACCTTTTCTTTAATTAAAAATTCTTCTTTTAAGAACCTGATAGATTTTTCATTGTTCTTAAGATCCAAGGGTTTGGGTCTGTGTTCACCTGTACCAATTGGTGAGGATTCTTATCAAGCCTTCCCCAGGAAAGGGGATGTAGGGCTTGGGGGGATATTTTGGGGGAAGACATCTCCAAGTGGTCTCTTTCCCTGTTCTTTGTTTAAAACGCTTGGTGGTGGCAGCATACTGTTCAAGGACAAGGCAAAGTTTGTACCTTGGGGAAGTTTTTAACCTAGGCTGGTAAGAATAAGCTTAGGGGGTCTTTCATGCAGGTCCCCACATCTGTACTCTAGAGTTCAGAGTGGGGAAGGAACCTTGACAGGCCTTAAACAAAAATACTTTCCTGAGTAGTTTGGTATACGTTCTTTACTAAATATCCACATGAAGTATTGAAAATTCATAAACTTCTTCCTTTAAGTACCAGATTTCTTTACTGAACATATACTTTATGATTGCTTTGAATGAAAAAGTCTGATTGTACTTTAGCACAAGTCGTACAAACATACAAATGGTACAGGGCTGTACCTTGGAAAATTAATTATACCTGAAGATAACAAAAAGACTAAAAGGAAGGTTGGTTTAATTAGGTAATGTATAAAAACAAGATTGGTTCCTATAGCAACACAAGACTGATTAACTTGATAGGAATCTCATAATTTGCAGGTGTGATAATACACCTGTGGATTATGAGATTCAGACCAAATGCTAATCACTGTAAAAGATGCTCTGATGGTATTGAAAGACAAAGCATGGGTGGAGCGGTAATGTGCTATTATGACAGTATTTCCCAAATTTTTGAAAGCCAAGCCTCTCCCTGCCCCTCATGTTCCACTAAATTAACATAATTGTACCCCACTATGACCCCATCATGTGGTGTTAAATGCCTACTTATCTTAATTTATCTTCTGTACCCCATCCCACCCCAGGAGGCATGTGTCACACTTTGGGAAAAGCTACTTTACATCTTTATAATAAGATATTTCCACTCCTTTCTTAAATACTTTGAGTAGTGAAATAGTTGACAACACTGACATTTACAGTATCATCACTGCAATCTGAATTAGCCAGCATCCACAAAAATGAATAGGACAGTGAAGCAGTCAAAAAATGGGAAAGCTCCAGAAATGGACAATGTAACAGCTGAGCTGCTGAAAGCTTGCAAGACAAGTACTATCAAAACATTAGGAAAAATATATAAGAAGGCATGGGAGCAAGAGGTGGTGACCAAATGATTGGCTACATAGGGACCTAGACAAATTAGAGCATTGGGCCAAAAAAAATCTCATGAGGTTCAACAAGGACAACTGCAGAGTCCTGCACTTAGGAAGGAAGAATCCCATGCACTGCTACAGACTAGGGACTGAGTGGCTCAACAGCAGTTCTGCAGAAAAGGATCTAGGGGTTACAGTGGACAAGAAGCTGGATATGAGTCAACAATATGCCCTTGTTGCCAAGAAGGCTAACAGCATTTTGGGCTGTATAAGTAGGAGCATTGCTGGCAGTTCAAGGGACGTGATCATTCCCCTCTATTCCGCATTGGTGAGGCCTTATCTGGAGTACTGTGTCCAGTTTTGGGCCCCACACTACAAGAAGGATGTGAAAAAATTGGAAAGAGTCCAGCAGAGGACAACAAAAATGATTAGGGGGCCGGGGAACATGACTTATGAGGAGAGGCTGAGGCAACTGGGATTATTTAGTCTGCAGAAGAAAACAATGAGGGGGGATTTGATAGCTGCTTTCAACTACCTGAAAGGGGGTTCCAAAGAGGATGGATCTAGACTGTTCTCAGTGGTACCAGATGATAGAACAAGGAGTAATGGTCTCAAATTGCAGTGGGGGAGGTTTAGGTTGGATATTAGGAAAAACTTTTTCCCTAGGAGGGTGGTGAAGCACTGGAATGGGTTACCTAGAGAGGTGGTAGAATCTCCTTCCTGAGAGGTTTTTAAGGTCAGGCTTGACAAAGCCCTGGCTGGGATGGTTTAGTTGGGGATTAGGTCCTGCTCTGAGCAAGGGGTTGGCCTAGATGACCTCCTGAGGTCCCTTCCAACCATGATATCCTATGATTCTATACCAATCCTAAAGTATGGGAGATTCTGCCAATCCAAATAATTATAGAGGCATAAATTTATTATCAGCACCAGGAAAAGTCATGATGAAAGTAACTTGTCAATAGAGTAAGGCTAGTTTTAGAGGAAGTAGTAGGTGAGGAACAGTGTGGCTTCAGACCAGAACAACTTTGCACTAATCAGATATTCATGCTCCAACAGGTAATATAAAGAAAATGTGAGAATGGGGATTAAAGACATTTGCTGTTTTTATTGACTTCATAAAAGCATTTGATTTGGTTTGGAGGGAAGAATTATGAAAGTAATAAAATCATATGGAATTCCAGATAGGATAACCGCAATTATAAAATTATGTATGTACACTCCTGTAGTGCTGTAAGAACTGGTGGAAAATTAAGCAACTAGTTGAAGTTAAGGTTTGATGTAAGACAAAGGGCAATGGAACCACTGTCACTTTTCATCATGTTCTTAAATTGGACAGTAAGAATAGTAGATGAGCTGGAGGGCATGACACTGGGTGATCTAGAGTTAAGCTCTTTGTCTGATGCAGATGACATCATACAGCTGGCAGACATGTTTAAATTAATGATGATATTCTCTGTTATGCTGGAAAATTGGTGTAGTCCACTTGGATTTACAATAAATGTCAAAACGACAAAGTAGTTGCTTATTGGAAAAGGAACAATAGATCAAGTGTTGAAATGGTAGAACAAGTAAAATCTTATGTGTACCTAGGAAGCTTGATCAGTGCTGATGGTTCCACCAAGGATGAAGTTAAAAGGAGATGTGCCTTAGCTACACATGCTGCACAGAAGTTAATGAAATTATGGACAGATAAAACCACTATGTTAGGTACCAAAGTGAAAGTGCATCAAACTAGTGTACTAACAATATTGCTCTATGGTACGGAAGCAGCTGCGTTAAATGAAACAGACATCAGAAGACTAGAGGCCGTAGAGATGAAAGTTCTTTGGATGATGGCAGGTATTAAAGTGGAATGATTTTAAGACAAATGAAGTTGGAAGAAGAGTTGGATGTGAAGTCAGGGTATGGGATTAGCTGCAGTAGAAAAGATTATGATGGAAGGAACTCTGTAGAAGACAAATAGATGACAGATGCCAACGAAAATAATGCAAACACAACCCGAAGTCAGTCAGACCTGGAGCTGACCCACTGACTCGATGGTGGGATATTGTACACAGGGACATAACCAGGCTGGGCTTAATGGAGGAACAAGCCATGGACAGGAACGAACGACAACATGGTACGGTCCCCATGCCTTTACAGGTGCTTTGGTATGAGAAGAAGAAGAAGAGGAGACTCTGGAGAACAACGGAAAGGTCTCTCTGAGTCTATCTGCACCTCCAAACTATTCCCGTGCACTAAGCCAGGGGGAGTGGGATCTAGGCTTTGGAAAATGCTGTGTAAGAAGAGAGAAGGGATTTGGCAGCAAGGCCCCTCATCCAAGGATTCTGGAAGAGACAGTAGCATGTATTTGTGGAGGAGAGAGCAAGACCTTCTGGGTAGCTAATTACATAGATCCATATTATATACAATTTTAAAATACTCATTTTGCACCCGATGTGTACATGAACCTGCCCCCACCCCCTTTGACTTTAACAGAAATTGCACATGAACATCTGATGGAAGAATCTGGTATGGACATTCTTACAGGGCCTCAAACCCACTACCAGTTTGCCACTAAAAACAAAGCTTTAAGAGCTTTGATAACAGCCCTGAGATTATTCCTGCTTCCAAGATTCAGTACAGCATGGGCCCAAGTATCCTGAAGAGCTCCAAAATATATTTGTCTACCGAGGGCAGCATTAAATAAAACATTAAGATGAAAAAGATCACATCACATACTCAAATACAAAACATATTCATTTTACTCTTATATGTTTAAAGTAATGATCTAGGTCCTGGACCATGTCAGAGATGCCCACGCAGTAGCTGGTGGTAGGTGCAAAGGTAACTTTAAGTAACCTTCAGGACCCTCAGTAGAGCACCAGTTCACTCCCCCAGGTCAACTCTGACCAGCCTCAGGGCTGCTTAAATTTACAATCAGAAGCTCAAAGCACCAAATGGTTGTGCTGGCACCTGGAAATTGCCAGAGAACAAGGATGCTCCTGCTACACCCCTTATACAGGCTCACGACCACCTGAGGAATTCCCCTTCTGCAAGGGGAATTATGGAGTCTCCAGTTAAGCCAGCTTTCTGGATGCTTTGTGGTTTCAGAATGGGATAAACCACAGCAATAACAGGGGATGGATCAGGGCCAATATAAGGAATATAACAGTAAAAACGGCAATACAAATCTGCACACACCTCAAGGATCTGAAAATACCACAGACTCCTTCAGTTTGGTTCTTGTAGTTACCCAGATATCATCAGAAATCTCCTGTCTCTTGCCCTGGATCTCAGAGTAACAAGAGGAGACTAACTAAGGTGCACTTTCTTACTTATAGAGAAAACTAAACAGAAGTAGCACTGAGTTTTATTTTACTAACATGGACAGGGTCTCTCTAGTTAAAAGTGCTTCTATAATCCTGAGAAAGATTTACCACATCTTCCATGTACAGTTTTATGGCTGACCTCTACCACTATTAAAGAGTGCTCTGATATTTCAAAAGCTATGTGCTTAGCTAGTTACCAGACACTGTATTATATGGATAAGCCTGAAATATTTCCGTTCCTAGCCTATCACAAACTAGTTACAGAATCTAACATTTTAAATTAATCATCTTTAGCAACCATGTATTTCACAATAAGTGTATGTTCCTTGATCACAACTGACTGCACTATGTTCGAATTAATTTTTGTAGAATAACTTTGTTATTGTATCTAAATAGATTTTCTACACAAGATTAGTCGCACAAGCTTTACCTTTTGTATTTTCACCCCATACCCAAGTTAAAAAATTACAGTATTCTAATATTTATGGAACAGCATTCTGTATATATGCCATTTAACTTGCTGGTGGCAAAGCCCTGAATTTCTTTGCTTTCTTGATCCCAACAGGCACACAATGAAGAAATGTGCATCCATATAGCTTTCATGTTAATGACTTGTCTCCTGACCAACTAGTTGTGCAATCAAGTCCCAGACCAGACCTGGATTAACTTCTTACGCAGTGGAGAGTGGTGCCATGGGCGGTTACAGTATTAGAGTTGCTATATCAGCAAGACAGGATACAGTTACCTCCTCCACCCAAATGTTCCGAAACATGCAAGGGCAATGAAGTCATATACATCAGAGAGCTGGTAGCTCTTTTGTTGTAAAGTTGGTGTTGGAATGATCCTTTATATTAAAAGGGACACCTCTCTTTTGCCCAATCAGCTACATCTCCCCTCCCTGGAAGCCTCCCTCTGGTGCATTTTCTATAAAGTAACCTCAAAATATCTTCTGTTTCATTCAACCACTGCCTGAGATGTTACCTGCCTATAAACCTAAAACTTAGCCTTCTAGACAGATGTTCAAAGGTCCATATTGTTTCCCAGACTTGTATGCCTGCACCATGGACTCTGGGATCTCTAATGCTTTGCATCAGACTTAAGAATATAAAATTACAGGAGACAAACAGTGGGATGGGCATAAGAATGGCCATACTGCGTCAGAACAATGATCCATCTAGCCCAGTATCCTGTCATCCGACAGTGAGCAGTGCCAGATGCTTCAGAGGGAATTAACAGAACAGGGCAATTATAGAGTGATCCATCTCCTGTTGTCTAGTCCCAACTTCTGGCAGTCAAAGGCTTCCGAACACCGAGAGCATGGAGTTGCATCCCTGACCATCTTGACTAATAGCCACAGATAGACCTAACCTCCATGAATGTATCTAATTCTTTTTTGAACCCAGTTATAATTTTGGCCTTCACAATATTCCCTGGCAACAAGTTTGACAAGTTGACTGTGAAGAAGTCCTTCCTTTTGTTTGTTTTAAACCTGCTGCCTATTAATTTCATTGGGGGGCCCCTGGTTCTTGTGTTATGTGAAGTGGTACATTACACTTCCCGATTCACCTTTCTCCACACCAGCCATGATTCTATAGGCCTCTATCATACCCCTTTCCCTTTAGTTGTCTCTTTTCCAAGCTGAAAAGTAATAGTCTTCTTAAATTTCCTCATATGGAAGCTGTTCTATACTCCTAATCATTTTTGTTGCTCTTCTCTATGCCTTTTCCAATTCTGATATATCTTTTTTGAGACAGGGTTACCAGAACTGCACACAATATTCAAGGTGTGGGCGTACCTGGATTTATACAGTGGCATTAGGATGTTTTCTGTTATCATCTGTCCCTTTGCTAATGATTCCCAACATTCTGTTAGCTTTTTCGACTGCCGCTGCACACTGAGCATATATTTTCACAAAACTACCTGCAATAACACCAAGCTCTCTTTATTGAGTCGTGACAGCTAATTTACACCCCCTCATTTTGTATGTACAGTTGGAATTATGTTTTCCAATGTGCATTATTTTGCATTTATCAACACTGAATTTCATCTGCCATTTTGTTGCCCTTTGTTTCGTGAGATCACTTTGCAACTCTTCGCAATCTGCTTTGGATTTCACTATCTTGAGTAATTTTGGATCATCTGCAAATTTTGCCACCTGTTTACCGCTTTTCCCAGATCATTTATGAATACGTTGACAAGCACTGGCCCACCACAGAGATCCCTGGGGGACACCACTATTTACCTATCTCCATTATGAAAACTGATCATTTATTCCTACTCTTCTCGGAGTGGTAGCCGTGTTAGTCTGTATCAGCAAAAACAATGAGGAGTCCTTGTGGCACCTTAGAGACTAACAAAACTGGACAGTCTCTACACAAAAGAATAAATGGACACAAATCTGACATCAGGAATTATAACGTTCAAAAACCACTAGCAGAACACTTCAATCTCCCTGGACGCTCAACAACAGACTTAAAAGTGGCAATTCTTCAACAACAAAACTTCAAACACAGACTCCAACAAGAAACTGCAGAACTGGAATTCATTTGAAAACTGGACACCATCAAATTAGTCCTGAATAAAGACAAGGAGTGGATGGGTCACTACAAAAACTAATTCCCCCCTGCTGATACTCACACCTTCTTGTCAACTGTTTGAAATGGGCCACCTTGTTTACGTTGGCCTCATTAGCCCTCCAAAAATGATTTCCACCCCTTCTTGTCAGCTGTTGAGAACAGCCCACTTCCACCTTAATTGAATTGGCTTGTTAGCACTGACCACCCACTTAGTAAGGCAACTCCCATCTTTTCATGCGCTGTGTATTTATACCTCCCTATTGTATGTTCCACTCCATGCATCTGATGAAGTGAGTTTTAGCCTACGAAAGCTGATTCCTACCCCTTTTTTCCTATCCCTTAACTAGTTACAGATCCATGAGAGCACCTTCCCCCTTATCCCATGACTGCTTACTTTGCTTAAGAGCCTTTTGTGAGGGACCTTATCAAAGATCTTCTGAAAATCTAAGTACACTATATGCACTGGACTCCCCTTGTCCATGTGCTTGTTAACCCCCTCCAAGAATTCTAGCAGATTGGTGAGGCATGATTTCCCTTTACAAAAACTATAATGACTCTTCCCCAACAAATCATATTCATCAACGTGTCTGATAATTCTGTTCTTTACCATACTTTCAACCAACTTGCCTGATACTGAAAGTTAGGCTTACTGGCCTGTAATTGCCAGGATCGCCTCTGGAGCTTTTTTAAAAGATTGGGGTTACATTAGCTGTCATCCAGCCATATGGTATAGAGACTGATGTAAGTGACAGATTACATACCGTAATGGTAGTTCTATAATTTCATATTTGAGTTCCTTCAGAACTCATGGGTGAATACCATCTAGTCCTGGTGACTTTTTATTGTTTAATTTACCAATTTATTCTTAAACTTCCTCTCGTGACACCTCAATTTGGGACAGTTCCTCAGATATGTCACCTAAATAGAATGGCACAGGTGTGGGAATCTCCCTCACATCCTCTGCAGTGAAGCCCAATGCAAAGAATTAATTTAGCTGCTCCACAATGCCCTTGTTTTCCGTGAGTACTCCTTTAGCTCCTTGATCATCAAGTGTCCCCACAGATTGTTTGGTAGACTTCCTGCTTCAGATATACTTAGAAAAATTTGTGTTAGTTTTTGTATCTTTTGCTAGCTGCTCTTCCAATTCTTTTTTGGCCTTCCTAATCATACTTTTACACAGAATTTAAAAAAAAGTGGGGAAGGAATAGCAAGGAAGCTGGAGATCAAGATGGGTGTTGGATGGGCAATTTCCCACTGGTCCATAAATATACTTCAATGGAGGGGTCTTTTGCACTCAGGTTTTTTTTGGTTGAGGCCCTTTCTGACCACTTCAGGTGCTGTCCAGATGCCAGTTAATGAATCTAACTGAAGAGCATGCAGGATACTAGTAGTTTGCTACCCAGCATTCCCTCCTTGATTACACAATTTAGAAAGAAAACTATGTCCAAGGCTGCTTGCAAACTACTGCATAGCACATAACAGTTGCTGTATTTGCCTTCAACTAAGGGACTCCTCATATCTACCTCATTACTTTGTAAAGTGCTTTAAGATACCAGTACTTAATGCAGTGTTTCCCAAACTTGGGACACCGCTTGTTCAGGGAAAGCCCCTGGCGGACGGGGCCGGTTTGTTTACCTGCCGCGTCCGCACGTTCGGCCGATCGCGGCTCCCACTGGCCGCAGTTGCCGCTGCAGGCCAATGGGGGCTGCGGGAAGTGGCGGCCGGTACGCCCCTTAGCCCGCACCGCTTCCCGCAGCCCCCATTGGCCCCCATTAATCCAACCCCCTGCTCAAAGCAGGACCAATCCCCAACTAAATCATCCCAGCCAGGGCTTGTCAAGCCTGACCTTAAAAACCTCTATGGAAGGAGATTCCAGCACCTCCCTAGTAATCCATTCCAGTGCTTCACCACCCTCCTAGTGAAAAAGTTTTTCCTAATATCCAACCTAAACCTCCCCCACTGCAACTTGAGACCATTACTCCTTGTTCTGTCATCTGGTACCACTGAGAAGTCTAGATCAGTGGTTCACAAACTTTAACAACCTGTGAACCCCTTTCACTAAAATGTCAAGTCTCACGAACCCACTCCTAAAAATGAGTATTTCCAGGGATTTTCTCCTTTACCTCAGTATAAATTATAAAAGCAGTGATCTTGGAAATATAAAATTTGTTTTTATGACATGTTCATTACACACTATTTATTATTATTTATCAGTACAGTATTTTTATTACATTGTGAAAATGGCAACACTCTTCCAAGATCTCACTATCATAGATTGAATCACTTTGAATAAGCCTGTTATAAGCCAAGGCTCCTATGAAGGTATTTAAGAAGACAACTCAAAGAGTTCCTCCTACACAAGCATTCAGGTCTTGAGCAGTTCAGGCAACCAATGCACATTATAACAAAGCTTAAACTTGTTCTTCATAATAATTTTAAAAAACAATACCAGCTACATATTTAATTTTAAAAACAGCAGAAAATATCCACCTCCCTTTCCATTTCTTATAAGGAGTCTTGATGTTTAAATCTCCTCAGCGTGATAGATATGCTTGCTTTGATCTGCTTAGCTCTTGGAAGCTCAGGGGCTCTGGGCTGCTGGCCCCATGCTGCCTGGGGTCCCTAGCGACAGCTCTGTATACCATTAGGGAATTTTTTCCTGAGAACCCCCTGTAACAATTTGTGAACCCCCAGGGGTTCACAAACCCCAGTTTGAGAACCACTGGTCTAGATCCATCCCTTTTGGAACCCCCTTTCAGGTAGTTGAAAGCAGCTATCAAATCTACCCTCATTCTTCTCTTCTGCAGACTAAATAATCCCAGTTCCCTCAGCCTCTCCTCATAAGTCATGCGCTCCGGCCCCCTAATCATTTTCGTTGCCCTCCGCTGGACTCTTTCCAATTTTTCCACATCCTTTTTGTAGTGTGGGGCCCAAAACTGGACATGGTACTCCAGATGAGGCCTCACCAATGCCGAACAGAGGGGAACGATCATGTCCCTCGATCTGCTGGCAATGCCCCTACTTATACAGCCCAAAATGCCATTAGCCTTCTTGGCAACAAGGGCACACTGTTGACTCATATCCAGCTTCTCGTCCACTGTAACCCCTAGGTCCTTTTCTGCACAACTGCTGCCTAGCCATTTGGTTCCTAGTCTGTAGCAGTGCATGGGATTCTTCCGTCCTAAATGCAGGACCTAAATGTGGGACATCCGGGTTAAAAACCCTGATCTGAATCAGGCAGAGAGGGATCTTAAATCTGGGCTTCCCACACCCTCGGTGACTGCTCTAACTTCCAGGCTTTGGATAAACTGGGTGAGGTCTCACTCATTATTCATCAAAAAACTGCACAAGGTTTCTGATTCGCAGAAAGGAATAACCATTTCCTGCCCAGCTCTAGTGAGCACCTTTGAAATCCGGATCCACTTGACTTACCAAGTCTTTTCTACCTCAGTTTTGGTTTCAGTTATTCTGCTTTCCAGCACTTCTACATGAAGAGCTCTCTAGATCCGGTGTAAGTATTTTCCAAAGATCCATATATGGGATGAGGTGTACAATTTTCTCTGAGTGCCACTGGGCAAACTTGTGAATCCTACCTTAATTTCTACATCAAGGGAAAACTATTTTCTCCCAAAATGTATGATGGGATAATAGGTACATTGTGCATACTTACAAATCTACCCTTTAAAAAAAAAATCAACACCTCAGCTGGCCCAGTGGCATTAGAGGCAGTGTAAGCAGGAGTCCTATATTTCAAAAATATCCCTGACACACTCTTTGCCTCAAGCAAGTGCCCAGAGTGGAAAGTGCTTGGCTTGATGTTCAGAAAGGAATGCACACACTGCACTCGTCTGCTAATTCATAGGATAACACTGCTGGCCGCTTCTGATGCTCACACCATCCAACCGACCTCTCCAGAGAAAAGGCATTGTATATGAGAGCAGCTTAAAAGAACTTATAGATTCATAGATTCATAGATATTTAGGTCAGAAGGGACCATTATGATCATCTAGTCTGACCTCCTGCACAACGCAGGCCACAGAATTTCACCCACCACTCCTACAAAAAAACCTCACACCTATATCTGTGCTATTGAAGTCCTCAAATTGTAGTTTAAAGACCTCAAGGAGCAGAGAATCCTCCAGCAAGTGACCCGTGCCCCATGCTACAGAGGAAGGCGAAAAACCTCCAGGGCCTCTTCCAATCTGCCCTGGAGGAAAATTCCTTCCCGACCCCAAATATGGCGATCAGCTAAACCCTGAGCATATGGGCAAGATTCATCAGCCAGATACTACAGAAAATTCTTTCCCAGGTAACTTGGATCTTACCCCATCTAAAACCCATCACAGGCCATTGGGCCTATTTACCATGAATATTTAATTACCAAAACCATGTTATCCCATCATACCATCTCCTCCATAAACTTATCGAGTTTAATCTTAAAGCAAGATAGATCTTTTGCCCCCACTACTTCCCTCGTACTTCCTTGTATTGTACAGAAATAAATGATGGTTCTGAAGGATAAGGTAATAAACTATGTCTAGCTACCCTGAGGCGAATGAGTGGGGAAAAAGAAGGGTATTAACAGGACACAACATAGAACAATCATGTGCGTAAATAACATTTTACTTAAGTTCAGTGCCACAATCCAAGTCTGCACATTGTTTCTGATGGTAAACTGCCTGAAAGAGACGATTGGCATTTACTTTAGTGCGAGAATGGGTCTAAGTAAATCCCATGTGAAATGGAAATCAAGAACATCTGTTAAACACAAAATGGTTTGTTGGCTGATGTCAACCATGGGAAAGCCTCCAGAATATCAGTTCTGTGCTCACCAGCAGGTGTTGCTGCAATTATGTGGAACAATCAGAAGTGACATTTCCAAAAGCATGAAAACTGAAGGACCAATAAGCCAACTGAAACATAAGTATTTCTTCTAAACTCTTTTTATTTCTGTACAGCAAACAACCCCCTTCCCAACAATATTTCTAAATCACAAAGGATCAGATTCTACCAGTTTTACTTGCATTGAATATCATCTTTCTCCTTGAGCAGTGCCACTAAAATCAATGGGACCGTTCATGGAGTAAAAGACAACTCAATATGTGCAAAAGGGGAGAATCTCACCCTGATAAAGAGATAGAACAGTCAGCAACACTATAGTTGTATACGAGGTTTTTCAGTTATAGCCTCTAACTTTGAACCAATATGATTATTTGAATTTATGCCCCTTATTGTTAATAAATATGATGTTTGTTTAATGCTGAAGTTGACATTTGGTGTATGATGTCCCAACACATTTTTGCCCTCTCCTCCACTTCTCTGGTGAGAACTCCATAATTCCTGGCATATCACCAAATCTAGCCTCTGGTCTAAAGGTTCATATAAAACTGGTGCTGAGGTCCCCCACAGCTTATCTTTATAAGCTTTATTCCCCTTCTCCGAGTACTTGGCCATATTTACTGTACATACATTACCTTCCACAGGCGAAGGTTATCACTTATGTCCAACCCCACAAACACCAAGAGAGTTAGAGGCTTTTCTCAGACTCAGGTTTCCTTTATGGTATGTTGTGCTTGCCCTGTAGGTTACCAGATGGTTTCAAATCACACTTCTGATTCATTATCTGCACTAGGTCAAAATAAATAATGATTTTTTTAAGCAATTCAGTTTTTTTAATCAGTTGGCACTTTAGACAAAAATAGGCCTGTTTCTAAAAATCAGCCATTATATTTTTATATTTTTGAGTATAAAAAAATAAATAAAAATTGATATAGTAAGAAGTGCACAAGCTTCACTCCTTCACCCTCACAGAACTGTTCCAATACACAGCAGTCCCAATCTGCTATTTTAGTGCCTGATCCTGCCCCACTGAAACTTTACCACTGACTTCAAAGGGCTCAAGATCATGTCCTTAGTCCACAGTAGAGACTTCCAACAGTTAACATATATGATAGATTTTGTGGCAAATCAGGACCGGATTAAGGACACACAATGTATTTTCTTTTGCGCTAAGGACCCCCAGAGGGAAAGTCTCTGCTTTCACACACATTTTTAAGTAGTTCATACATCTTCTCAAAGACATTTTTAATAAAAGCACAATAAAGATGTGACCAAGAAGTCTGGGCAAAGGACTGTCAGCCAATCCATACTGATTTTGCTGGCTGCCAGAGACTTTCCAAAAGGGGCAGACATCTTGTCTGTAGAAGTATTCCCCAGCATATAAAAAGCAGGATGAGGTGTTTCCTGAAGTGAATCAGAAGGTAATTTCATTGTAGACACCATTCTGCTTATTAGTTCCTGGAATTGTAGAGCATCCTCGGGTGGTGAGGGAGATGAGGCTACTCCAATATTAACCCTCGGGGGAGGATTTGTCTGTAGGTTCTAAGTCTTGATGCACAACTGTTAAGGGAGGTTGAAATAGAAACCCTGGAGGTGGCCAATGTGGGCAAGGCATCCAACAAGGTACTTGCCACTCATGCCAAATTGTCCAGTCCTGTACCATCTCATAGTCAGGAAGAAAAGCATACTTGTGACAGTCTGTTGCATGAAAACAGACTTGAGGATGAGTCTCCAAGTAAACTGTTGTATCCAGTTCTCTTCTGGATGCAGATCAGAGCCCATATCCGACAAGGAACCAATGGGTAATACCACAGAAGTAGTAACAAGGATGAGACAGACTTTCTAGGTGAACACGCAGGTGGTTCTGGGAGGTGGCGGTAACATCACAGAAGATCCACATGGTGCGCTTTGTGTTTTTTGTGAGAGGGAGAGTGTTGTGTCAAATCCTTATCTAAGCCTCTCTCTTTCTGCTTGTGAAGTGCAGACAGGATCACAGGAGTGCAGTTCCACAAGTACATGTGTAGAAACCACTTCAGAAGATATCGGTGCTGATGCGATACAGGGGATCTGTCAATTTCTTCAGTACCTACTGAACAGAGTGACCTCGGTCTCTCATCTGTCTTGGATCCTCATGCTCATGAACTGAAGGATGTGATGAGACCCCAGACCAGGAGATAATGCCAGGCCCTGAAAGATGCTTGGTCTTGGCCTTCTTATTCCTTGGAATTGAAGGTCCTGGTTCCGTAGAGGCTTCAGGTGTAGAACTGCTATTGTCTAAGCCAGTTTCAGCCACCCTCAATACCCATTTTGGAAGTGGGTCTAAGGTTTTTGCTGCTGACTGGTCAGTCGTTTTTGACATTGAGCTCAGTGTCAAAGACAATGACTTAGATATAGAGGGTTTCTTGGAACCAGAAGGTCCTGGAGCTGATCCAGGCCTCTTATTTCCATGATCCTGAAACTCTGAGCCCTCATATTCAGAGGTTTTAGCCAAGAAGGCTTCCTGCAGTCTGTTTTGCCTCTTCTTTCTGGCTCAGGATGTAAATATCTTACAGACACACACTGAGAAGGAGAGTGCCATTCTCCTAAGCATTTTAGGCATCAAGCATGTGTGTCAGACGCTGGAAAAACTGCAGGATATGAAGCACATCGCTTAAATTCATGTTTCTTGTTCAGATCTGCCATAAACTAACTAACAGTAACACTAAGGCTAACCCAATGGTGAAAACTGTAACTATTTACAGAAAAGCAAGACACTTATCTAATTTGCTAAGAATCCTGAATCCTGAAGAAGGCTCACTCTGTCCATGGTAGTGGTTGGAAGGAACAGCAGCAGAAACCACTGCTGCACCCCTTTTACAGCTCTACCTTTAGAACTTGCTTGAATGCAAAGGCGATGGACACAGAAGGGGCACATGAGTTCTCCAACAGGCACTGCTAGTAGAAGGCTGCATTGTTCAGCAGCACTGGTCCCCATATATTGCAAGAGTGGAAATATGTAGAGGACACAAACGATAGGTAACACTTTTACACAGTCCCTTTTCTGAAAAAAATTACACTTTAACCAGAGTTCCCATATTCCACAATAACTGAACTGAACTAGTTCAGTACCAGAACTACTACTGCATCTCCAAAATAGTGTCCCTTTTCTTTCAGATCTGAAATTTTCCTTCCTAAAAACTTCTAAGAGTGATTGCAGAAAACCTATGCCTGTCAAGAGACAAAAAGCACTTAGGTGGTATATCATCGTTGGAAGCAGGCTGGGGAGAGTTAATAACTAACACCTGCTCACATTAGATATTTACAGTGCCCCACCATGAAATAAAAATGTTTTTTGCGTTAAGTATGTAAGAACAGTAGCAAGGAACTTTCACACACTTGTGAGAACACCTCTCTGCCTCCTCACAATATACAACTCTAGGCGTTTAGAGAGACAATAACATCCCTCCAGCACTGCTGCTGGGGCCCATACTGCTATCCTGTCAATCCTCTTTATTCTCCTCTTTGCTCTATACCACAATTGCATTACATTCAGCCAAAAGGACAGTGGAGCATAAGTAGCGTAGCAGAGTAGTCCCGAAGACATACACCAGGGAAGTATATTCTCTCTATGAACAGTGCTGAAATTAACACTACATTGGTGGCCAGTGTTAGAAAGTACTTTTGGCACAATATCCCTGGAGCATTTAAAATGGAGGTAATCCTGCCAGTGTAGTTCAGTATTAGAGCGCTGCCAGACAGGGATCTATGTTAGCTCCATCCCTGAACCAGCAGTGGTCACTAACAGGCAGCGGAGGGAGGGAGGAACAAAGCTGAACATTTTGCATCACTTGAGTGACCCCACTGGTACAAGTCACTTGCAGGTGCTGTGACTAAAGTAAATCAGAACTAAGTTTCTGCTCAAATGGTAAGCAGATTTAGTGTAATCATTGGAGGAAAAGAGGGGAGGAATTAAACAAGCACATCTCCATATTCTTATGACTTTTGGACCAAGGGTGGAGTTAAGCAGGTGAAAGGGAAAATTAGAGTGAAAGAGGCAGCAGAACACAGTCTCCTCTGTCTCTATTGAGAGATCAGGATTCCTGAACAGAGGTGTTCTAGTTCCTTCTTTGTACAACATCATACAGGTGATATTGTTATTCTTTTGTTACACTCTAACCTACTAATTTGTCAAGTGAAAGGCACAGTTTAACATTTCAGCCTTAACACACCCCTTAAATACAAAAGGCCTAGAAACAGCCCTCTTATTGATTCTCAGCCCCTTGTCTCAAGCTGCAGAGATAAGCAAGAGGAATGACAAGCAATGCATCTGATAGTAATATAGTTTCTAACTTTTCACTGACCACTAGAGGGTGCATACAGAATTAGTTTACTCCTGAGCCAAAAGGCTGACTTGTACAATATTGTTATAACAGAGGATCAAATCACTATCCATGACCTCACGTGCTGTCTTTTAAATTGTAGATATTTTAGTTAATGACTAGGAAAAAATATTTCCAAAATAAATATGCCATTAATTAGCAAGATAAAGGGTTACAAGCCCAAAAATTCACTGGTTCTACATTAATGACTAGCTAACAAAACCAACCTCTCAGTTTGTAATTTGATTCACTCCAAAAGAAAAAGTATTCCAAGAGCCTTGAAAGATTTTAGTAGAACTGTGTGTCCTAGGTCACTCTGCTTTCCCCAACTTTCCCTTCTGATTGTCGAGCTCAATTTGCTGGCAGAGTTCTGACAATAAGCATAGAAATATGTTTCAAGGCTAGTAGACAAAACTGCTCCTGGATGTAAAGACAGATCGTTGTAGTGATGAAGTGAAGGAGACGCGGTGATGGAAAATAAAAATAATTTTTGCAGAGAGAATTGCATAGCTTTATTCAAATATTGCCAGTCATTTATTGTCCTTTGGCAATTAATACTGAAAATGTATCTACAATTTTTAAACATGAGGAAACAAAATGTGGCTAGGAAGCAGAAGGATTTTATGTATAGCTACTTGGGAGAAAAGAATGGTTTGCCAAACAGTACATGTACTGCTACGCTGAAACACGTACTGATATGTAATTTTCCAAGTCAAAGCTCTGGGACAATATACTTGTTAATTAAAAATCATACTTTACACTTGAGCTTTCTGAGGGGGAATGATATACAGTAAATAAACGATAATTCACAGATTCATTTCAAGTTCTACTAAAGCAGTATGTCCTGCTCCAGTGCTCTGGCACACAGAGCAAAGTCCAAGCAAGGGCTATGCTGACCTTAAGAGAAAGATTTTAAACATATGGCCTGTGGGGCCAAGAAACACATTCTAGACTACTAAGGATTAAGAAAAAGCAGTATATTTTGTCCCCTGCTGAGAGGGAATTTTTCTAGTGTGCCAGCTCAAGGTGGTAGGCAGCAGACCTTTCATCATCATATATATGGTTTAGAAAAAAGGGTTGCTGGCTCGCTCTTCCTCCAGGCAGTTAATTTCTAAAGTGCCATATGTGTTCAGGTTACAGAGTAACTCTCCACCTTCCTATCTACCCAAATCCAGAAATCAGCAGATAGGAGGATACCATCTCAAACTCAAGAGCAGCTCAGAGGATCCAGTCACTTCCCCAAACACTTCCTTCTGTGAATTCATGCAAGTTATTTGTACTCTTCCTCGTTCAGGAGATAGATTGGAACTTAAATCCACATCAGATTTCCACTGTTGCCTTGGGCTAGCAGTATTATTAGCACCGGTATTGCACAGTCTCAGACTTTTGACAAATGTGATTTTCAACAGAGGGATGTTATTTTAGTAAAATTCAGGATGGATTGCAAAGTTGTGTCCGCATATAGAACATTATATATGATTATGTTATATCCTGCAAAGTCAGAGGGGGTATATGGGAGGGGGGAAAGTGTAGTGTCTATGAAAATCTATGAAACGTCTGGGAGGGGAGAACCAGGATTGAGGGTGGGGAGTAACTGCCTGCCTTGCCCCACTGCAGAATATCCTGTTTCAACCTGTAACAAGAGGACACTCACCTTGAGTGCCTCCTGCTGCTGCATGCAGTACTGCAGTCCTTTTCTTGCCCCTGGTGCTCTCTGTAGGTTGTTGACTTTGCTTGGTGGGTCTTCAGTGGTTTGGCCCTCTGGCCAGGACATCCAGTCAAAAGTTAATCCCTTTCGGGCAGCAAAGATTTCAAGAAACTGCCTGCCCGCTCTCACCAGGGCCTTCAGCCCCATCTCTGGGCCCTTTATACTCAGCCCTTTGCCGGGCTCAAAAAGTCTTGTGTCTTCTTCTCAGGGCTTAGGCCACTTTGCAAGTGGCTGGTGAGGGAACCTGGGCCCACCCAGTATGGAGGGTTCCAATCCAGTGACCCTATAAACAGCACCCATGTACCGCTCACTTTAATTTGCTGCTGCTACTTCCTTGGGCTTCTTACCACCCACCCCTTTATCTTCACCGCTCACCTTAAGGTTCAAGTTCTCAGGCCCTCTCTCTCCCAGCTTAAGCTAATGCAGCCCATTGAGCTTTGCTGGACAGAGAGGAGCACCCTTCCTTGTCCTCTTATCAGGTCAGTTCCTGGTCTCAGCCAGGAACTGACCTGATAAGAGCCTGCAGCTCCTTTTCTCAGAGTCTGCTAGACTTGATTGGCTGCTTCCATGCAGCCTCTCTAGGCAGGCCTGAAGGACCCACTTTCACTACTACTTTCTTGGGAGGGAGTATAGTAGGACCTCAGGGGCCTCCAGCAAGGGGCCATGAAAGGCCTGGTCCACACAATCCCTCCAAACATAAACCAGAATCATCAACAAAACAAAACTTTGCACTGTTCTACAGCAGCATAGAAGTCTAAGATAATCATACTGATTGGACTACTTGATATTCTGGAAAAGCCTGAATAAAATGCAATGGGATATTTGACACTGCATACATGATTTCTAAACCAGGAAGCATTAGTGAGTGAGCATGTGTAATTCTTTGCATCCTTGATCTGATCTAAAGGAGCATTACTTCAACCACTGGTTAAGTGAACAAGGCTTAGTCACATAAGACTGGACTTCCTACATGAAAGAAAAAAGATTAAGGTCAATGATCAAGGAAACTTGGTGCCCACAAATATTACCTTCTGCAAACACAGTCTATTAAATGTGCACCTGCATGCATGCTGAGTCGTCTTTTACTCAGACATTAAGGCCTTTTGTGGTATCTACATGTTACGTTGCTGTTAGAAACTGAAGTTTCTATTTGTATCTATATCAGAAGGAAAGTTCTCTGATTAGAGAGACTTTATAGTGACGTCTAAATGCAAGTCTGACTGCCAAATACCCTTATTTTTCCCATTTAAAAAAATATCCATGGTTAATTCAGGTTGCAGTAATCCATAACGCCACATTGCATGAATGTACCACAGCAGAGGATACTTGCAAAGGATGGCTAACAACCCAGAACAACTACACCCAGTCAAAACAGGGCTCTATGTTTCTGGAGGGAAGAGGAGCTTTGGAAGAGAAGAGCACTTCTGAGCCATATGGCCAGCTGGGTGAAACAGAGGGAACACAAGCAAAAGGAGGAGGAAGGGCTGAACCACTATCTTGGAGGCTGCCACATGTGGCTCATATGCCACATAGGAGCAGAACACCGAGTCAGTCCACAAGGTAAACTCCTCTTCCCTGATATGCAGTACCATGAGCTCTCTTTTCTGTGCTTCACCATTTGCTCCCATCTGGTCACACAGTCCTCTATTGTGACAATGCTCCCAAAGTCATAGGTAGGCAAATAGAGGAGACAGAAAGAGGCAGGTGGATAGACATTTCTCTGGAGTTAGGCAGCACTCAGATTTATGTGGCATTTTGGGAAAAGGGTAAATTACATGGCCATCTGTTTATCTGTTCATTACGGATCACCGAGGGACCTGCCTAAGGCTAAATTTCAGGTCCAGCGATGTAGAGTGAACTGAAGATATAGAGGATGGAATAAATACTACAAGTATTGAAATAAACCACTCCAACCATTACAAAAGAAAAGAAATCTGAACAGAGAACACCTGACCGTCCCTTTCTACAGATGCTATTGAACTCACAGAGTGTGAGTTTCCACTCAGCCTCTAGTAACTGAGCTTCTTTCAAAGTTCCTGGTTCTTCCAGGAATGGGGAATTAGCGAGGTAGTTTTATGAAGGAGGAGCAGAATTTATACATAAAGCACACACTATACTTAGACAAATCCCGAGTTAGCTGATAGTCACAGCTTCAGGAAAGGACATCAAAGTCAGAAAAATAAAATTAATAACCAAAATATTCTTTCCTTTAATTACCTGCCTCAGCTCTATTCCACACCTACATCTTGAGGGTTTTCCCAACTTGCGTACTCACAGCAATAATGGAGAAGTCTTCCCTATACTGACTTTGACCTTTGCAGTATAGCAGCACTTCTCCTATCTACAAAAGATGCACAAGAACTCGCAACAAATAGCAAGTCCTTGTAAAACTGGAGATGCCAGAAATGGGCATGAGCACTCAAAAAAAAAAAAAAAAAAAGAATCTAAACATCCTACATTCTAGCCAGAAGGGCTCACATATATTATTTGCTCTGAACACCTTGTAAAGGCTCCAAACAGCTCCAATATAAAACAATAAAAATACAAACAATGCATATATCTATAACTATATACTCGCACACGTACTCACATTCTCTGACTGTATTCTCCTCTTCCTCCCTTCATATGTTACTTTTGTAAAATTAAGTTTTTCAATGTAGGGACTGCATCTTCTTTTGTGTTTCAACAGTGCCTAGCATACTGAGGGTGCTAATGGAATACAAATACTACAAACTTGTGGACTGAATCCAAATCCCAGGATATGTTTGGAAAAAGAGTCATGTTTTGCTTGTACAATTTTAGGATAATTAAAACAAAGCACAAAACTATCAGCAAACACAGTTAATTATTGTGAGGCTCTGCATTTAGCAGTAACTTGCAGTGAGGTAAATAACCAAAAGGATAACCTCTGACACCAAAAGCAGCCTTAGCAAAACAAGCACAAGAAACTTCTCAGCAGAAAATAGTAAAACTGTTGAAACATGTCACTTAACATTTCATGTCACAACTGAAGACAGACCTAAATACACAGCCAGGAACAAAAGGTAAAGTTCTAATGGGAATTACTGAGAGGAAAGTATTTTTCTGCTGGATATCCACGGCCTGCACATATCAAAGCTTCGATGGAGCTGCCATTCCCCTTCCTGATCAGCTAGCTATATGGAATGATAGTGGACTGCACAAATGGAACATGAAGGTAAATGAAACAAATTTATAGAACAAAACACCTATATTTTACACAATCCTGGCCTACACAAGTGCTTTAAAGGTACATGGGTTGCTTGAGCTCTCACATGACCATGCCAGAGACCAGGCTGGCCTGACATTCAAGAGGAAACAAAGATAATCCAGATCCAAGCCCAAGCATTATAGGGCTGTACAGAAGCCTAGCAACTCCCAGTGCTGCCAACTCTCACAATTTTATTGCCTGTATCATAATATTTGGTGTTTTTTCACAAACTCTCAGCTCCTGGAGTCATGTTTTCATTAAAAACGGAAGTTTCTAATCCTTGTGTTTGCTGAGGAAAGTCTAAAAATATAAACTTGAAAGGCTCAAAAAAACAAAAACCAAATAGAAGGAACACGTTTATTATTTTTTAAAATATCAAGATTTTTAAGTCTAATCTTATGATTTTGAGGAGATGACAGCTCTAGCACTGGAGTAATCTCATACACAGCACCAGCATGGAAGACAGGACAAGAACCTGATGGTCTTTTTTTCTTAAAGCTAATAAAAAGGTTGAGGATTTTGTTTTGGAGGGGTTTTACTCTCCCACTTCTCCCCTGATTCCTAGAGACTAGTGCAGGGCCCACCATTACAAAAAACAGACTCCTTTCCTTTCTCATTACTCCCATTGCCATCGATTTGGTGAAGTCATGTGAGGAACATTTTAATCCCAATTGGTCCCTTCCCTTACATCTGTTTCAGGAAGCAGCCCCCTCAAGAGTCCTCCCAAGTGTATTGACATCAGGCAAGAACCAACCCCATCTCATCACATCATCATTCCTGCAGTCAGTCAGCATGAAGTTTGTGACTCTCCCTCCCCTAACCCCAGAAAGAAAGTCAGATTTAGGTGACAGCATATAGACAAAATGGGCTTTACTTGATTGGTCCTGGCTATCTGAAAGAGAGTCTCTCCCTCCACCTCATGATAGCAATATTCCAGTGAAACCACTGACCAAGAGGCTAACTTGGTTCCTCCCCGTGAAGTTAAAGCATCTATATATAGGCTTATGAAACTTAGGAGGGGGAATTACAACAAAAAAGCTAACTATAAATGTTTACATCTCCTACATAATTTGTACACTTGGTTATACCGAGATCAACATGAACACAAGGTGTAAAATAAATCAAACTTGAGAACACTTAAACTTCTGGTGTGCTGATACCACTGCCCAACATACTGACCAAAGTTGTCTCACTGTTTCCTGGTACTGCCCCATCTGTTGTCTCTTGTCTTATACTTGGATTGTAAGCTCTTTGAGGGCAGGGGCCACCTTTTTGCTCCATGTTTGTACAGCACCGATGACTATGGAGCCCTGGTCCCTGCTGGGGCTCCTAGGCATTATGATCATACAAATAATAATTAATAATAAAATTCAAATGAGAGTGTTTTAGGAATGGGATATTAGCAATTTTTTACACAATTCTGCTGTGTTTGCTTGCCCAAAACTCAAGCCACTTAAGTGCACAAGGCAAGCAAGATCAGGCTTTGAGCAACATCACAAGAACAAATCTATTTTCAGAGGTTGATGTTGCTACGTCTACAGAACCGACTCATTCACGACTTGTGAAATTCTGAGGCTGCTGAGCCCAGTCCACTGGCATGTTGTGCCCACTTATAGCAGAGTACAGACTCTCACAACCGCTACATCCTTTCTCACTCCCAGTCAGCTGCCTCTCAGTTTTGTTGCTGGGAACAGAGAAGACATCCACATCACCTTTAAGTGGTTAAATATATAAATATATTTTTATGAGGTGAAATTTGTGCTGGTTGTATTTTTATAAACCTCAAAACCAGATACAACACCACTGTGTTTTATTAAGCCCAGCGCCTACCCAGACAGATTTTTACACATCTATTTGTGATGCCCATCCTCTGCTATAACTTCCATAATGAGAAGTGTTTATTTCTGCCCACCGATGGATCAGCTCTGTTATTGTTAATTGTCATTGTACCATAAGTATATTCCCTTCTTCTTTGCTGGATTTTCCAATACAGCCTCTCAATATTTCCAGTATCTGTGATGTCAACAAGTGTTCTAACACATACAGAATGTTTGGGCAGGGGCACATCTTGTGTACATACAAGCATGATTATTAACTATGCATCTTTTTTCTGCAAGTCCCCATTCTTCATCTGGAATTCTTGAAATTATTGAAGTTAGCTCATGGCTACCTGAAAACGTCAGTGAGATTTTAAATTATTTTTCCTTTCTAATTTCCCCGCCCCATGACATGCTGTAACTCAAAGTAGCACCCTGTAGCCCCCATATCCATCATTCCTAAATGGTTGTGATATTTCATATAAAGCATGCCATGTAAGATATCGTATGAAAGGTGATGATCTGCTGAAACCCACTGTTCTGTATAGCGTTAGCATGTATGAAGTTATGAGATTTTGCTGTATAGTTGTTATTGAAATATGTTGTAAGTTTGGGAGTTGTCCACTGTTAGTTTTCCAGTGACAACAAAGGGGCGGGCGTTGAAAGATCATCATGATTGTTAATCAGCTGGGGAGTTGTAAACAAAGGATCTGTAATTCTGTAAGAGAGTTGCGCAAGCATCACACAATGGGGCACTGCTCAACTCTATGTCTCAGCAAAGCCCACCAGGACTCGTCTGGGCTAATATTTCCCATTTTCCAGGCACATGGACTGAGGGTATAAAACAAGGGGCAGTGGCATCATGCAACTATTTGTCTCCTCCTCCACCTACGCTGGAAGTGACAAGAATGCTGGGAGAAAAAGGACTTGAACTGAGAAGACTGGTCCTAGGCTTAAAGGGAAAACCTGTGTATTAAGAATTGTAACCTACCTGCAACATCTAGTGGGATAAGAAAAACTGCTTGATCCAAATAGTGCCTAATCTAACAAGGTTTAAGATTTAGACTGTGCGCTTACCTTTTATTTTCTTTGGTAACTATCTCTGACCTTTTGTGCCTGCCACTTATAGTCACTTAAAATCTATCTTTCAATAGTTAATAAAGCTGGTTTATAGTTAACCGAAAACAGTGTGGTTGAAGTGCTTGGGAAATATTTCAGCTCAGTTTACAAAGGCTAGTGTGTATCCTCTCCACATGGAAGGAGGGGTGGACTGGGTAATAAACGAACACTGGTCAGGCTTCTGACAAGGGCAAGATGGTTTATTCCGGGGGTGCAATACTGAGGACTTGGGAGATTTGCTGGTGTCTTTCTCTGTGTGATTTGTGAGTGGCTCAGGGAGCATTGATACAATTTATCTGGGTGTGTGGTTCCACATGCTGTTGTACTGAGTGACAACAGCATCTGGAGGGCTTTGCTGCTTGTCACGAGCAAAGCATTGAGAGAGAAAGCCCAGTCTGGAAAGTTAAGGGGACATAATGGTACCCCAGTTCCAGGATGTACCCCGGGATCCCATCACATCTCCTCAAACAAACTTATTTTTACATCACAATAAAAAAATAAAGCAACATTAGAGGCTAAATATCCAAATGGTCCAAACAAACCAAATACAGACCCATCGCTGCTACTTCATCTTTAACTCACTTTGCTGTCCTTTGGAGTCTCTACACAGTGGATGGTAGATGGTGTTACATACCCTATGTGTTGCAGAGTGTTAACAGGTCATGTTAAGGCTATAGTGTGAGCCTTAACCCTGCAGTTCCTTGTATTTGTAAGTTTGTATCTCAACCTTAAAATTATCTTTAACACATATTCACAGTGTATTTGTCTAAAAACCCTCTGAAGTTGCAAGTTACTCTCCCAACCGTCCTCCAAAATCTTAAACCAGTGCCAAAGCCTATTTTCTTAGCTTAAAGAAATAATTTCAGGGTTGTCAACTGATAAATTTCATTCAGGAAAATGCCATGTTCTTTATGTAACAAATTAATCTTCACTGAACTATGAATGGTAAACATAAATGTCTAAATGCACAGATTTTACATGTTGGTGCCAGGAAAGAGGTTTAGAAGAATTATCCCCTTTTTAGGTAACCCAGCTTTTAAAATTACACCCTGGAATATGCAAACAAAGATGACTAATGAACTCAGCAGCCCATATGTTTGGTGGAGGTTGCTGAAAAGTTATGGCATGTAATGGAAAGAGACTCATTTTTCAAACGTTCTATGTAACTACCTGTGTGGGGTGAGGAGGGGGAGAATCTTCCTTCGACCTTGGTTATAACAGTTTGTTATGGATACTCATTTCCTTTCTATTATCAGAGAACATCCTACAAAGGGCATGTTTTCTATGTCACCTTGTAAGCATCATCCAAGCACCAGGGAGAGTTTCTCTCTCCTCTTCTAATCAAATATATGGTTTTACATGAAATGTTTGAGCATTGCTGTTACCTGCTGTCCTGTTCCTCCTGCACAGCCGTTACAGCAGTGACTCTGACTGTCAACTTAGATAGCAGTTCACTCAGCAGAGCTTACCCAGGGTTTTTATCTAGCTTTCTGCTATTAAAAAGAACACAGCACACACAGGATGACATAAGAACAGCTTACGGTGCAAATGCAAGTGTCCAGATACCACAAGCACCGGATACTTTAAAAACAGCAATGAATAAATCACTAATAAGTAGTGTTCTCATTCCCAAGTTATGACTTTCTGCTGTGAGGTGACCAACACCAATTGCCCTTTTCAAGCACATTACTAAATAAGAATCAACATGACATTCCCCTCGTAACTATACACAGAATAACCACACTCCCAAAAACATCCTGAAATATCAGGCAGTGCTACTTATTAGCCAGAACACGTATCCCAGGTCCTGCTTATTGATGCAGTGCCCTCAAAGGGCAGCACACAGGCAAGGACACAAAGTAAATGTGACACCGAACTAGCTAATTACTTACCTTCAAGCTTCTTGTTTTAATTCTGTTTCCTCCCAGTCAGAGCTTGGAGCAAGACTATTAGGACTTGCCAAGAGGAGATTAAACCTGACAGTGAAAAAAAACCAAACTTTGTTTAAAGGCAAAAATCTGAAATAAAATTACCTTCAGTTCAGGCAGCGATTTCGCTCTCCCTCTCCCCCTCTCTCCAGGGCTGCTACGTAGTGGTCTATAAATATTGGCCCCAACACTTGCTCAATGCTGTACTTGCTCATGGCACAGGTCTGTGTTACTGTACACCGTGGTATTACTCAGATGAAGTTCTCAGCTGCTCAGACAAAGCCATGGATTGGCTCTCTACCCTGCAACATTCTGTCTGCCTGGAAATACCATTTTGCTGCCAGCTTTACAGATGCTGTGAGCCTTTCCTGGAGGCCCAAATCAGGCACAAAAGGGTACTTATGAGCCTTGTCTGAAGAAATATAGCTTTCTGCAAGCAGGTGGAAAAAAAGGGAGGGGAAAGAGGGAGGAACTACCTTTAGTTTGGCCAAACAAACAGCATAATCTCAAACCCCCTTTACAGTGCTTTATATCCAAAATATTATTCAGTGAGGATCATAAAATTACTGCATAATGTGGATGTCAAAAATTTCTGGAAAAGCATTTTCTTTAAAACTAACTTCTTGAATAAAAACAATAATGTGTTTTTCATAGACTTAAAGGTGTGCAGACATTTCATAATTGGCAGTAAAGCACCAAAAGAACACTGAGTATATTTTCAATGTGATGGAAATATACATCTTAAAGGGACCTCTGAAAATATTTGCCAACCCAGGTCAGATGCTTGGTACCCAAGACTCAGAGTGATGTTAATATACAGCATGAACAAATTAACAAACGATACTAACAAAGATATCAACCCAAGAGCTGGCTGAAGAATGGCACTTTCATTCCAAGGAGGATTTCAAAATCTGGTTTCATTCTGGTTAGGAACAAAAACAAGCACTTCTAAATTCTCTGTGAAATACATTCACCTCTCTCCACCCAGCCCTACTGGAAGCCCCAGCCTTCCAGGCAGACTACCCTAGAGTGAGGGACCCTGGAAGCCCCGACTTTGAAGCAACCCATCTGGCAGGCTGTCCCAGAGTCAGGGAGACTGGACACCTGGGCAGCCAAGAAGCTGGGATCCTGGGAACCAGGACTCCCAGGGCTTCCAAGCTCCTGGTCCCCTGTCACTCGTTGGGTGGGCTGCCAAGGAACTGGGCGGATGATCTGGCAAGAAACTAGGCAGGTTTTGAAACCTGTTTTTTATTGAAATTTCATTGAAATCAACAAGGTCCTGCAGAACTTTTTGGTTTTGATGGTCTGGCAAATTCCAGTGAAAAAATGTTTTGACTACATGCTTCCAACCAGCTCTATTATATACTTGTGGGTATTGTTTAAAAAAAAAAAAGTCTCGTCAACATCAATCGTGCCACATTGTTTTACTTTACTGCCATATTCTTTATGACTTTATACAAGACCATGATTCCTATTGCACTGCTGTACAGGGAGTGTGGAAGATCCATGGTGCCCCTTAAGGTTCGGCAAGCACCATTTCCTGAGCACTGGAGGTGACCTATACTGCACACCCCAAAGGTGCAAGGACCTAGAAGGCAGAGGACTAGGAAACTACTGCTGCACACCTGCGAGGACGGGGAGGTGCTATGCCTTAAGGGCACAGCAGCCTACTCCAGTACCTCCAGAGGCATTATGCCTGTCTTTACCATATGCAGATACGTTTCCAATCACTACTGGTTGGCTGCTACATATCTGACCAGGCACCCCAGTCCACCTCCAGTGGTATGAAGCCATAACTTGGGTTTTCAAATGGGAAATACCACAGTAAGTGTAAGTAGCACGTGTGGTGGTGATTGATTTGAATTATAAATATACTCACCACTATGAATGGTCACCACTTTTCCATGACACACGCATGCCTTTACTGAGACACCCCCTCAACATTTTTTATTAACACAAAAGTTTCAGCTAAAGTCAATGGGAGTTTTAGGAAGTAAAACCTAACACAACAGGCCCAATCTGATTTGACTCTCTAGGTAGTAATAGACTAAAAATAATAATAGTTGCAGGATTTTGGTTCACCTTGCAATCATGATGTTTGACATAACTTATGAGCGTGGAGTTTTCATCAACCCACACCCTCACACCACATTCACTTTTATTTTTTTAAGATGCAGCTCATAAGGTTGATTTTTGTGTGTGCCTTCATTCTTTTATTACTACATAGGCATGAAAAATTAGGCTTCTCATTAGTCACTTGCTGATATGGTACAGATATTGCTTCTGTTTGTTAGAAAACCTCATTTTAGGAAGCTCTTCACTGATACCACAGCACCATTTTCCTTTTAAAAAAAATGTGAATTGTGCTTCCATGAGTAATCACTAACCCTTGGTGAGCTGCCAGAAGGAAGCTTTTGAAACTAATTTGCTTGTTGTAAGTTTCTCATTGCTAAAAGTACTGCCCAGAGCATAAATGCATTTAACTGGATGTGACAGTATCATTATGTCATACAGTCAACCTTTCAGCAGCCACAAACAACTCCCTGGATAACCAGAAAAACAAACAATGGCTTAATAAAATCAAGCAAGCTACTTAACTACTAAGCACAGCTTGCCACAGAGTGTAAGACGGAAAACATATTCTCGAACATCTATAGCTTTAGATCTTCTTGACCATCTATCGTTTTAGAATGATATATTTTGTTAGTGACCGACACAAGAGAAGCCAGCATTCACACAACATAAAGCACCAAAGACATCCATGTTTCTCTACCACTGGAAACCAAAGCACAGTGCTATTAACCATTAACATGCCATTTAATAGATAAAACTGAGACATATGAACAAAATTAAGAGCAGGAAACCAAAAAAGTGATAGAAAGAAACTGTGTTAGAAAAAGCTTAATTTTTAATAAAACATTCTGAAAGGTCCTAAAGCAGTTCATGAACCACATAGCAGTAGCACCACTGATGTTCACCCACTGCTGAAGGCCAGCTGCCAAGGAGACAACAAGGGTATAGAAATCTGCACAAGGACATAGAGTGTGTGGTGTGGGCTTAGGTGTCATTTTAGCCAAGGGTACTGGGGCAAATTCCTAATTCTTTTACTAAAATGTGGTGGGATCGAAATCCATGCAAACATACAAAGCCTCTGTAAGGTCCCATTTGTGCTTGAGAAGGCACTGACTGATTAGTCTTCGCTTCCAAGCATGGTTCATTCAACTGCCAAGAATAAAGGCTTGCCCAAGCTGGGGTCCATTCCCAACTAGTCCGTGGAGGAGTTGATCACTGAGCTTGAGAAACAAGATTTTATTTACTTAATCCCCCATCCAGCACTCAAGCAGCTGGTTATCCTGATCCTTGTCAGAGAATTATGGTGCAGAGAATTTGAGAATCATGCCCCACAGCGGAATGAGTTGTTGTTATTTTCCCGCTTTTGCAAGGTATCATGGCTGCCTTTTCTTATTTAACTAAAGGAGAAACAAATCCTCTACTGGCTTTTCTGTTAGACACAGTTGCTGCTGTATTCAAATCTCATATCTGCGTGTACACAACATATAAACTGGGCATTCATTGGGGTACCACAGGAATGCTTCTTTGAGCTACTGAATACCTCCAACCAAATCTTTACTGACAAGAGAAGTTCGGGCCTGTTATAGGATAATAACAAGGGCAAGAGAACATACTGGAGGAAGCCTCAATAAACTGACAGAGCTATGATTTGGATTCCTTCATATATCAACCGCAACTTACTCATGAAGTCATTGAAACTAACCACATCGCACAGAGCTGAGCATGTGCACAAGTCATTGCCCAATCAGGGCCTATAGTTTGTAAAAGTAGTGAAGTGTAGTCATCAGTGACATTGAAAAAGAAAAGTGAAGGTTGCATTATCACCTTTTACTTGCATTTCGGAAGCTTAAATAAGTCTTTGTGATTTAAAAATGTATTAATCTCTGGGATAATGCTACTTTAGTTGAAGACCTCAAAATTTAATCATGTGACCCAGCACCAAAACCTGAATTCTATCACTCTTAACAGTTGGACTGACTAGATTCACCTAAAAGGTGATCAATCTTTTCAGCATTTCAAGAAAGAAATTAATGAAAATGAAAGAAATTAATACCTTATACCTTAAAATCAGGATGGCACATAATCAGGACAGCATGTGGATAAAAGCGTACACGCAAAATTCTCAGTTATCCATTCCTTCTAGGTCTGGCAGCCTTTTATGGGCTTCTACAATATGGAAACAAGATTCTTTTTAAAAATCTTTTTTTTTTTAATATATGTAATGGTCCTTGTTGTTAGTGTTAAGTAACGTTTTTAAATGAAAAACTGCTGGTATATTGACTTCAGCTTATTTGGGAGGGGAAAAGAGGAGGAATGATTTGCATAATTAAGAAAAGCAATATAAGGAAAAATTGTTTCCAGTAATACTATAAAACCAGAAGACTGTAACAGAGAATAAGAACAGGATTTAGCCAACAACCCTGGGTTTGGCAAATGAAAACTAGTTAACATGTTGAAAAATTTCAAACATTCTATATATTTTTTAAACATCTTATTCCATTTTCTTTTATTACCTTTGCTAGGATACTGTAAATCCATGCTAAAAATTCTAATATATTGAAAAAAAGTTCAGAATTTGGCAACAACAAAAGCACCCAGAATATTCTTGGAAACTGTCTTTACAAACTCTACTTCCATAGGGAAATTAAATCACCCCTAAGTTAAATACCCCTTTATATATGTGCATCTGCCTTTCAAAGTGCCAACTGTTAGCTGGGTCTTCTCATTCTCTGTAATGAAGTAAGAAAGTTAAGAGACTACAATTTTAGCTGTGTTTAATGAAGAGTCCCACCCCCAAAAAAGATTCCTCTCAAATAGAAAGAATATTCTAATAGAGATTATGGGCCCGATCCTGCAAAATACTTGGAACTCATTTGAAGATATCTAATTTATAGACAACTACAGCCATGTGGAGAACTATTGTGCTACCTTTCAATATCTCATTGTAATCTGATAATTTAACAAGTACAAGTTGATCTTGTTTGAGTTACACCTTGAATTCATTCCTGTTCCTTGTTTTTAACATTTGTAGAAGCCAAAATGCCTGATGTTACAAAAAATTTAGGGTATCCCACAGAAACTTAATAGGACTGGGGCTTACCTTTAACAGTCAGTAGCCACATTTTCTGGTTTTAAACCAGGAGGCTAACCAAAGATGTTTGTGTACAATTTGCTCATTAAGTAGGCCATGTTGTACGAGAGAGCTGATGTTCCCTTATAGCTATAAATCCAAGATATTAATCTTCCACAACCCATTTTGCTGTTTTCTCTGATTAATACATGTTGTAGAACCTTCAGTGGAAACTCCAGGGAAGTTCCTTGAACAGGCTATTGAAGTAAAATGACCAACCACTATGATATTCCATCGTGCTACCTTGCAATAGGCCAAGAAAAATAAGAAAATAAGTACCCCTCAGTTTTTCTGCAATGTAGCAGAAAACTTAGGAGAATGTGTTTTAACCACACAAGCACATCTGTCATCTAGAATGGATGCATGTTCAAATGGAGAGGATGTGTAACTGTGGTTAGTCTTTGAGTTCTTCTGGTCTTCATCTCATGGCCTACCCGTGCGCACATATTACAGGATCAGAAAGAAGTGACAACTACGCAAGATATTCAGGGAACATGAGCACAGTTATGTGTGTGAGGTTTGAGGAATTTAAGGACAAAACCCAAGGATTGGTTGTCAAAAGCATCCGAAACAACAACTACAAACAGTCAGTACTTTCATTGTTTCAGCAGCACAGGGCAAGCGATCATTCAGCATAAAGAGTCATGTACTATCTCCAGAAAGTAGTTCTGACAATGATCCATCCTTGTCAAATTACTATTTTTTATTTTTCCAACTTGTTGGCCCATGACCAAAGAAGTTTGATTCTGAAGATGAGGTTTAGTGTCAGTGGGTGCTAGTGTCTCTCGACAGTCACTGGGATGCTAAACACCTATGAAGAAACAGAGGAGAAAGAAGCTCATGAAAGTCACAATCAGGTTGTCTGGTAATCATGGGTCTAATCCTGCAGGCCCTACTTAAGGAAAATATGCACTGGACTCAGTGGCAGTTTGCTTTGAATAAGGTCTACAGAAAGCACAAATCGTCTGCTTCAGTTAAAACTGTCTTCCTAGGATTGCCAATCCTCCCGGTTTCACCGGGAGTCTCCCAGAATCACACTTTATCTCCCAGAGGCTACAGCAGCCAAACCAGGAGATATTGGGCGTTAAAGGCCTGGCACAGCAGCAGGGCTAAGGAAGCCTCCCTGCCTGCTGTGGCTCCATGCCACTTCCGGAAGCGGCCAGCACATCCCTGCGGCCCCTGGCGGGAGGGCAAGGGGTCTCTGCGTGCTGCCCCCCGCCCCCAAGTGCCGACTCCACAGCTCCAATTGACCGGTAACTGCAGCCAATGGGAGCTGCAGGGGTGGAGTCTGTGGGCAGGGGCAGCATGCGGAGCCTCCTTGGCCCCCCGTCTAGGAGCCATTGCCAGAGGGACGTGCCGGTTGCTTTCAGGAGCTGCCCGAGGTAAGTGCTGCCCCCCTCACTCCCTCCGCACCCCAACCCCTTGCCCCAGCCCAGAGTCCGCACCCCCTCCCACACTCCCTCCCAGAGCCCACACCCCCTCCTGCACCCCAACCCTTGCCCCAGGCTCAGCCCAGAGCCCCCTCCCCACACCCAAAGTCTCTCACAGAGCCTGTGCCCCCTCCCGCACCCCAACCCCCTGCCCCAGACTCAGTCCGGAGCCACCTCCTACACTCCGAACCCCTCTGCCCCACACCCCCTCCCGCACCTCAACCCCCTGCCCCAGCCCAGTGAAAGTGGCCCGGTGAAAGTGACAGAGGGTGGCATAGAGCAAACGACGGAGGGAGGAGGGGCTGGAGTGAGCAGGGGGCGGGGCCTTGGAGAAGGGGCAGGGCCAGGGTATTTGGGTTTGTGCAATTAGACAGTTGGGAACCTTATGTCTTCCCTGGACAGTGGACTTGAATTTTAAAGTTTTAAATAATTTTAAAAGTATTTTTGTTTTTCTTGAACTCACACACACACACACAACATTGATGATTTTGTGTTATTTTCATCTCAGCAAAGAAGGGTGGAGAGAATTGTGAAAGAAAAGAAAAGAAAGTGATAGAAAAAAATATGTGGAGGATTAAAGGGGGGAAAAGGAATTAAAAATGGAAGAAAGAGGGCTAAAGCAAAAGAAGTTCAGTGAAATATAACTTCATTCATTCCTACACCGATATTTTATTCAATTTTACTTATAAAAATGAAGGCACTTAAAGAAGATGGAGGGCCAACCTATCAATCTCTTGGCACAGTACAAAAGTAAAAAAAACACACACATAATTATCAACCAACATGTCCTGAAATCATAGACAGGGATAGAAATATTTCAGAAAATGCTTCTCAATGCAAAACAAGCACCAACCGCTACACTGCCCCAAAATACCAATCTCCAAACCTCCTGAAGAGCTTGCAAGAGTTTACACCAGATCATCAGAGATGGTATTAGTAAAGAAGTAGGGGTTTTTTTCAAACAAACAGAACCGAAGCCATTTAGGGCTTGATAGATTAAAGGGAAAGGGGGTCGCAGTATGCATTCTAATGCATTGTTTTACCAATATACACATAGCACATTTTTCCTATTGCATGTTCCCACACACTCCTGTCTCTTACATATGTACACCGGTGCAGGTATCCTTCCAGCATCGAGCCCCAAAATTTTTGTGGGTCTACAAATAATTCCTAGCATACATCTAAACCTAGAAATAATGAAAGAAAATGATATTAGAGTTGTTTAAAGGAAAGGTTTGAAACTGGGTAAGTCAGAAGAAATCTTCTGGCCTCGGATGATGTCATTTCTTCACTTCAACAACCAGTAAAATTTATGGAAATTACAGCAAGGATTTTCTCATATATTAATTGTCCATAAATTAGGCAAATTAATTTCTGCTTCATGGATGCTTTCCACTTTAAGAAAAGAAAAAAAAATAAAGTAATTTTGGTGATCTCACACTGAAATAAACTACATCTCTTCACCCCTTTTCTCCCGTTTATTTATGACCAAACAGACCAAGAATTCACATTTCTTCAATCTGAGCATGACAGCAGTGAACCAGAAAAGCCGTGAAATGTAACTTCTGACAACACTGCTAAACAGGATTTAGAAAGAGGAGCTGCTAAGGACAATTCCAAAAGTACTTCATGTTTGTCGTTCTCATTATCATAGTTGAGTAACAGCAAGCATATTACAAGATCAAGAAAATAGAGTTTTCTTCCAGGGTCTCAAAAAGGCAAAAAAGTACTTTTGCTACAATTTTTAGTAAGGCAATACTGATAAAAAGGCATTTGTTAAGACAGTTAATTATCAACAGCCTCAAATCCAATCAAAGTCAATGGGAGCTGCCTTTGTGGGCTTAATATTTCTTATGTATTTAATGTTTTATATATTTTAAACAAAAAATTAACCTAGAGCTAAGTTTAAATGAATCTAACACTTCAGGGGGGAAAAAACCTTATAAACTTGTAATTCTAGAAAGCCTAGAAACTCCAAATTTATGTTTAGCTTCAACTGGAAAAAAAAAAGATCTAAAATATTCAAGAAGCATTCAAATGCACAATTAAGGTTATACAGCTAGCCTTAACTCTGCCCCGTAGTGCCAATCTAAGAATTACTATAAACTCAGAATTGTCTGAGATTATGAAAAGCAGACTTCTAGAAATGCAGCTCTGGGCACAGGAAAGTTATAGTCAGAACCTTCTTTAACAGCCTGTTCCAACTCCTACTGAAATCAACGGGAGCTGACCCTTAGACACAAATATAATGAATCTTAGCATATAATTAATGAATTCTGCTTTTTAAATGGTTAACAGCGAGGAAGGCATGGCACTAGAATGCTCATCTGCATTGAAGTGGATATTTTAGAAATGTTATTAGATACCACAAGCAATGAAAGATTTTGGAGTAACTTTTATGGAGTTTGGAACTTTCCATAGATTCATAGATTTTAAGGCAAGATAGGACAATCATGAGCATCTTGGTCTGTAACCTCTTGCTTAGCCCAACTCACAGAATTTAACCAAGTGATTCCTATAGATAGCTCCATAACCTGAGGTTGAACTCAATCGTATCTTTTAGAAACTCCTCCAATTTTGCTTTAAAGATTCTGAGTGCACAGAACTCACAGCCCAGCAGAGAGGTAGGACAAGGTGACTAAGATACCTTTGTACCTTCCCAATCCTGGGCTCCTCCACAGCCCCCAGTATAATTTAGACAGACCTAAGGGCCTAAGTTATGACAGGCTCACAGGGCTGCCTTATGGGTCAACAGTGGTGCCTGAAATCTCTATACTACTATGTACTGTGAACCTAACCCCATCATGCCTATTCTTCTCCAGGACTTGCAAAGAGGCCCTTAAAGGCAGCCTCATGGCCATCTTCCACAGCACCTGTCTGGAGAATTTCCCCTGGGCTGGAGACAGGTTTTTAGAGCCCATTTACATGACTCCAGACCTTTCATAAAGCACAAAGGGGCTAGAGCAAATGTGATGATCTTGCCCTCCAGGCAATGGCAAATGTACAGTATCAGCTGATAACCGTTCCAATGGTTAATGCCCTTCCGCTGTTAAAAAATTGTGTCTTCTTTCCAGTTTGAACTTTACTGACTTCAGGTTCTATTCACTGGCTCTTCCTATGACTGTCTTCTCTGGCTACAACCACTCTGATATGAGTTACCACTTGCAGTATAAATTGCATCACTGCTATTGCATAAACCTTATCCGCTGAAGTAACTACATACTTCATGTAAACACAGGAACAGTTCTGAGCAGGCATGCAGACAGCGCTAGATTGTGGGGGGGGGCAGGGGGGAAGAAACCCATGTAACGTATATACAAAAAAAAAAATTTTTTAATAAAAAGCAGATCTGGACAAATCTAATGGAAAAGTCATTAGCATTACTTCCTCCTTGGTTTTGTTGAATTGTTTTCTTATTTACTAAAATAAGGTGCTAGCGATGTGTTTCCAAAAACAAACAAAAATCCAAACGTAAGTTATGCATATTTTCTGATGATCTCCAATCCAGAGAGTCATAATGAACCCAATAAAGAAAAGAATATCTTGATTTATCCCTTACCTCCTCAATCCTGCACCACTTCTTTACTTCACTAAGTAAGTTCTAGCATTCAACATTACATTTTTATTTGCCATTAAAGATGCAGACACTAAAATCTCATTTGTGTCACTATGATAGAGTCCCAAAAGCTTGCTCGCTCCATTATTTTCTAGTTAATTAAAAAAAAAGATATTGCCCACAACTACTTGTTCTGTGTCTCTTTTTGTTCGAAGCTATTTTTCATCCAAAAATCACGCCACTGCTTGATTAGGATTTTCTTTTAAACACCAGGAGCATTATCAGCTTGCTCCTGCATCAATGAAATCAATAGGGGTTTTGCCATTGTTTGGAATGGGAGCAGGACTAAGCCATATATGACTCATTTCAGTTACCAACCTCATTAAGCCCCATAATAATCACTCACTATGAAACCATTTTATAACACTAAATATGCTTGATTTTAATGGAGTAGGGTGCAAAAGGAACATCTCAATAGGCAACTATTTCCAGGAAATATGAAAGTCAAAAGGAGAAACATACACAGTAAATGGAATGCATTTATTTGGCCTCCGGTGTAAGAAGTTTTTGTGAACTGTGAGAAAAGAAACCAGAGCATACCTGAACTTTTATGGCCTGAGGTCAAGCATAAAGAATAGTTCTTAACACAGCTATAACAACAGGGCCAGCTCTTTACACTTTTCAAAAACCATTTCCTTATCTCTTAAAACTGGTTACTAGGAGGTCAATGGCTTATTGATAGTTTAATGTAATAATGTTTTCTCATTTACTTACTCTGCTTAACACTCTTTGACAGACAGACATAAAAATCAAGTTAGTCAAAACATATAGTACTGAACTTTCTTTTAATCCAAAATTAATTTAGCTGCTTAATAAAAGATATGTTTCAAATAATTCAAAAGTAATATCCCAACCACAGCGCTGTACTTCCTATCATAGAAGCTAAAAACAGCACCAGAAAGTAAGACACAGCTGTAGCAAAATAGCAGTACATTGTTAGGTTTGAAGCAATCATGAAAATGAACATCTTCTCACTTGCTGAATCACTGCCTATAAAATGTAGTCTTTAAATAATTTCAGCTATTAAGACTAGACTTCAATATCGTACCCACTGTAACCAACTATCTTCTCTACTTTTCCTTTGGTGTCCCCCCGACTCCATCTTTTGGTCTCTGATACTGTCTGGCAATATCAGAAGCTACTTACATTTTCACGAGCAACGTTAAGTTTCAAACCATAATGTGGAAGGCAGTGAGCTCACACAACGGAGAACAGATAAGGGTAGTTCTCCCCTAGTTAACAAATCAAACCCCCCCAGTGCCAGGTTGTATAGGAATGACTTAGTGGCAGTCATTTATTTACTGAAAGCTGCTGCAGAGTTAACATGCTACTATTTACTAATGAGCTCTTCTAATAAAAATGAGTTTCAGAATGCCATGGCACCAAGCACTGAAATGAAAGCCAACAGCTCCTCTAGATGATTTTAGGTTTTTAGAGTTGAATTTATCAGACACAAGTGTCACTGTCTCCTAACTTCTTGTACAAGTTTAAAAGCCATTACCATACAAATTGGGGAAAGGTGGGGAGAGAAACGGGCTGTGACAGACTCCTTGCAGAAATGTATATGCACAAAATATGTAATTGGCACAGCTCATAATCTACATACCACATGTACATTACATATCCCTGCATATACCATACACCCTCTGAGCATACTATGTGTACTGTAGCTACACACTAGAAAAGCAGCAGGCGGAGGGGGAAGCTTGATTATAGTACAGTAAAGTCAATATATTTATGTCTCAATACCGGTGACGGCATAGCAGAATTTTCAGAAACCTCCACCCATCACTAACTTCACAGACTCAGCAGTTGACTTCCCAGTGAACTGCTGCATACTATGTATCCATCTCCTTGCTGGTTGCACCCTACTACGGTGACCCACCACCATTCCTTCCATGGTCATTTTCTTAAGGCTAGCTCTAAGCCTGACGTGACCGAAGTACATATGTTTGCACTTGTTGATTTCCAAGAACAGAGTCCATTTCTCTCCAAGAATATTTCTAACATAAGCTTTCATCTTTTTTTCCGTCCAGGAGATAACACAGGAGTCTTTCCCAGCATCACATCTAAAAGGCTTCGATTTTCTATTTGTCAGAAGTATTAGTTTCCTTGATTATGGCGCCTCCCAAAATCCAAGGAAAGGTCATTTCTGGTACATCTGTACACATCCTCCCAACCCACCAATGGAAAACAGCTGTCCCCCTTCCATATTAAGGATGATAAAATCATCTAGGCACACAAATAGACTTCTGACCTATGGACTCACCTATACTTCAAGACACCTGGTTACAATACAGCTCAACATTTTTTGTGTGGGCAGGATGAAACCTATGTCCAAGATTTCAGTCAACGTAAGAAGAAATGGCTAGATTCAACCCACACTACAAAATTTAACTCTGTTGTAACCACGTACCCTTGATCAGTTATATTTACAGGGCAGATAAGTCAACAGAGGAGTTTATAAATGTAAGCATTTGCCAGGGTTAAAATTCAGACTAAATTATTCCAGCCAATACAGAGTATCTACTGTCTCCAATGCATAGTAAAGAAATTTACTCTGGTCAATCAAAAGCTAAGAGATGGGTTTTAAGTGATATTTACAGAACAGTATGATCCACTTTTGTTCAATATATGTTTTCTGACAGCATTAACAATTGTTAAAGGAATGTTATTATTTCATTCAGCTGACTGGTCCATTTGAACGCAACACCACTGCCATTTACAAGACATTGATTCCTAGATAAATTAGATGTTGTATATAGGAGTATGACCATTTTTTAACTGACAGCACGTAGTAAATAATGTTGTCCTTTGAAAAGACAAACACATCTCCAGAGGGAAACACCAATAGCTGCTGACAATCTGAGCTTATCAAACAACAGTCAGTTTTCGGAACCTTCCACTTCCTCCTCCCAAACACATATCAGATATTTTCATATTTTATAGCATCTTTACTGAACACCTCAATAGCTTACAAGCACAGTACCATTAAAATGGGTGAAAAGCACAGTACCATTTCACTGGGTGAAAAGTTGCAACCAACTGGTGCAGCAGAACAGGGAGAAGATTTGTGGCCAACAACACCAGGGCAAGACACTTATCTTACGCACAGGGCCAGGGGATTTTAGTTTCCTTCAGACAAGCGTTATGAGTCCAATGATGTAATTTGAAAGTAAACAGCATAGAAGCAATTAATTCATTTATTCCTGAAGATGAACATTTGAGTCAAACTTGGTGAAGTTTGCAATTGTGGTTCTAGAGAATTTTGAAAGGGTCAGTATTTTCTCCATTAAATCCTTGCTCTCTTGAGGCACCTTCTTACAACTATGCTGATTATAAATTTAATTAGGTGCTTTGTTTGTACTGTGTGTACAACTTTACCTTGAAAAAGAGGTTCTGAAAGGAAGATGGTCTGATGCCATTGTCAGTGCATTAGATTTTATACATCTCAAAGAATGGACATCTGTTCAAATGAAAAAGGAAAGAGCAAGTATATTTGTCACCTTCACCTTTCAGGATGTCTATTTTTGACACTCTTAACTAGGTGTTACCTGCTGCAGGAAGGTTTACCATGTTTCATTCATGCTTACATCAAGGCTAAATCTTTCAACCTTAACTCGTACAAGTAATCTCACTGCATTTCAACAATAGTAGATACAACATCTTCAGATGGAAATGTAATATTCAGGGTCAATGGATCCTTGTAAACTTTGCAACCTTTTGCTCACAGAGTTAATGCAAATAGAAAGCCACATTTCATTCATAAAATTGTTAAGCTGTTCTCTCTCTGAATAATTCCCTGATTATGAAGCAGATAAATATCCCCTTCGCCATAGCAAACTATGATGAATTAAGATTTAAAATATGCAGTGTGATTTAAAATCTATGCTTATGCATATCGTATTATCAATCACCAATACAGATGAATTGTCTTGTACAACTTATTAGTTACTGTTTGTACTGCAGTGGCACCTGCAGGTCCCAAACAGGATTGGGGTCCCATTGTGCTAGATAACAAAGGAAGACAGTCCCTGCCCCTAAAGAGTTCATAATCTAATGAGACAAGATATGACAAGTGACTGCAATAAAGAATGAACAGTGGAAGAAAATTAGACTAACAAAAATAAGAGCACATGGTTACAAGGGTAAGCTTTTGCACCACTTGAGAGCACCATAAAAGTAGCAATTGTTGATGGACATATGCCCAAACCTTCATTAGTTGGCTGGCTTTTTGTAGGCTTTACAACAGAGTTTTGGCAGGAGGAGGGATGTGAACATAGTGCCCTTACACTGTGGTTCAGGAAGTGTTCCATGCACAAGGTACAGCACTGAAGAATGAGCTGAGAAGGTTGTGGAAGAAGCTAACAGTGAGACAAAGCTGACCTCTTGAATGTTAAATGAAAACTTTAAGCATTTGTGTATAGTTTGTATCTGGCTCAAAGGCTAAGGGCCCAATCCCATAAAGCAGTGGGACTACTCCTACTTAGAAACTCTAGATGTTTGGCCAAAATGATCATGACATGGTGCCGCATGCCTCGCAGACTAATGAACATGTGTAAAATAGGTATGTTGTACGAACACGAACACCCAGTGAACATGACCACAGAGAAATGTGACTTTTAAATAAAATAGCTTACATGGGAATGGCTGGAGAGAGAACACTGAATATACAGTGGGCCCTGCTAGAGGTCTGTTATTAAATGTTTTCTACCATGCTACAGTTTATGGGCATGTGATTGCTCTTTCAGCAAACAGTGGCTTACCTTTGACTCTAAGGTTCTTTGTTTCCAAGTAATAAATACTTTGGGCTCCTGGGACTAGACAGGAAGATCATACATGACTCCAAAAAACCTTGACTGTTGACAGATTATTGTAAGTGCTTATTCATTAATAGCTGAAATAGTGTTGACTGAACACTTAATAAATAGGCCATTTGTTCTTTTCAACTGGAGCGATACTGTAACATAACTACTGAAGAAACAAAAATATTTTAAAAATAAATACACCAGAGGAAATAATCTATGGAATGTATTTTCAGCTTTCCATTCATCCTAGCTACATTAATAAACAGTCCACTAAGTGAAACTGGATTATTATTAAACCAATAGAAATTAAGTGCACGCAGGACGTGCATAATCATAAGTGATCTAAATGTCCACATAAAAATGAGGCTTGGATTGTAATTATACATATCTTGGTACAGTGTTATGGGTAATGTGGCGTAAGGAATTATACTCCAGTGGGATAAATATCAACAGTGTCCTCCTCCCAGGGAACAAATCTAGCGTGCAGACTGTCAGGATGATTGAATTTTGTACTCCCAGCCACTGAACTTGATGAGGTGCAGTATTGCAGCACCTCCACTACCACCTTTCCTTTTATTCCGCTGCTCATCTGATGGGGCCAATGTACAGTGGTGGTCTCCCTGGCCCAGATCAGAGCAAGGCTACAGCCTTCTCCATAAGGTATTTTATTAATCTAAGCTCATGAGCTTTACAAGTTCAAGGCAGAAAAGAGCAACAGATGCTGCACTTTGCAGCAATATGCATCTTTCACAAACAGTAGAGACAGCTTTAATTAAGAACGAGGGTAGGAGACAGTGTTCTTGAACCCTGGGACTCCAGGCAGTCCCAGACTATGGGGAGGGAGTCCCTGGTATGGGGAAAACTAACTATACTTACTATACCAAAAACTCTAACAATGCTAATATAAACTATTTTCAAACGTATTTACTGAGTAGAAGGATAAAAGCTGGAGAAATCTCTGGACATATGGATTCCCACTCAGGCCATACAGCTGTAAGAAGGAAGTGGAGAGGTGCTAGCCCGTGCTGGTTCTTATGCCCTTGATCTAGAGCATGATCAGAAATAAATAGATAAATAAATAAACAAACAGAAATAATACTAGTGATCCATACAACTCTAGTATTTGCTAACATACAGTATACATGTATCACCAGACACATAGGTCTTTTCCACATAGGGTTTTAAGCTTGTTCAAGTCAAGATAATCTGCTTCTAAAACACTAGAGTACACACAATGCACTGTAGCACAGCGCATTAACTCCGCACTTACCGCAAAATCTGGAGTCCTCTTGTGAAGTGGACTAAGTTTGCTGTCAATTAAATTAGTTTGGTCTGTTTGTGTCCACTCAACAGCTGCACATGACTGTTTGCATGCTTCCAACTGCTATCCCATACTGCTTTGTGGTCGACCATTACTGAAATGTCTACCTGTGTGCTCTCCCTTGCTTTTGTGTCAAGTTCCCAGTATGACCCCCTCTCCCATATAAAAGCTGGTACAAGGCAAGATTTTGCCACGTGCTCCTCAAGTGCACCAGCATTCCTATGAGTCTACCATCATTCTCCTCCACAAACCCGACATCGTGCTTCTTGCTGCTGCTTGGAGCTGCACTGAGAGCCTGGATCCCCACTACCATCTAAGTAGGAACAGTGCAGAGAGCTCTTGTGGTCAGCCACCATAATAAAGACCTGCTTGTGGTCACTGCAACGCAGATGTCTGCAAGCGGTCATGACTGGGACACCGATCCATATCTGATAAAGAGCAAGCAGCTCAGGAGGGTCTACATTAAAATGAGGAATGCAAGGAAAACATCAGGCCATGTGACCTGTCCATTTTATGAAGAACTGGACAGGATTTTAAACTATATGGCCACCCAACCCAGTTTGTGAATCCTGCTGCCACCTCTCTTCCCTTCCCCCCTACACCCACTGAGGACAACCAGCAACACTAGTTGGAGAATAAATGGGAAAAGGCTAGAGAAGATCTATTCCCTGAGAGCCAGGATCTGCTTGGGACTCTGGACTCTGACGCAAACCTAGCTGAAAGCCAACTTGATTTCTGCCTTGCAACAACACAGCCTAATTCCTGCCCTATAACGGCCAAGTCCAATTTCGAGCCAGCGACCCAGGCCAGGATCAAAGAGGAAGATTCTCTGGGGGGAACTTCAGCATGTAAGTACCTATCTTTACAATTAATTACTATTATTGGGTCAACTATGCTAGCTTCTGTTCTGAGTGCCCCATGGCCACAGCTATTTTAAGCAGATGTGAGCTAGGAGCCTTTCCAAATCTCCAGCCCCCACCTCCCTTCCTCCTGCTGCTATTTTGAGCCCTCCAACACCCATGACAAGTTTGAGCTGTGCCACTCCACCCCAGAAGCCCCATGAACAAGATAGGAAGAGCGAAGAAATATACTTGCCTCCGACTTTAACCAACTCTTAACCGTCCTGCCTTGCACTGCACTCTGGATTTTGGCTGTGCTGTTGGTTTTTTTTAATGTTTTTTCCACAGTTCGTGGTCGGCAGCTTGAAACAGTTTAAAATTCATCTATTATAACTCATCGCTGCATTGAAGCCAGAAAGCTCTTATTTAAAGATGAAATAATTCATGGGTTTTTAAAAAGTACACAGGCAAGGTCAACACATTCAAACATACATAGACTATACCACACAGTTCACAATGAACCCCAAAACCCCCTGTTCACTGGCTAACAGCTGGATATACAGCCACACATTTTTAGGCATGCGACTCAAAATAAGAATAAAAGAAAAGGAGTACTAGTGGCACCTTAGAGACTAACCAATTTATTTGAGCATAAGCTTTCGTGAGCTACAGCTCACTTCATCGGAATGTATCCGATGAAGTGAGCTGTAGCTCACGAAAGCTTATGTTCAAATAAATTGGTTAGTCTCTAAGGTGCCACTAGTACTCCTTTTCTTTTTGCGAATACAGACTAACACGGCTGCTACTCTGAAATAAGAATAGGCATCCCTAACAATATTTCCCCGGGGTATTTCAGTTTTCTATGAGACTCTATTGGCTGCTCGAGCCACCAAGCAAGGGTCAGTACTTCAGCCACCCCTCATTAAGGGTTTCTCCATTAGGGCAGGACTACACTATGGCAGGGATCAATGCTCTGAGATCGATCCACCGACGGTCAATTTAGTGGGTCTAGAAAAGACCCGCCAAATCGACTGCAGATTGCTCTCCAGTCGATCCCTATACTCTACCCCCAACAAGAAGAGTAAGATAAGTCGACAGGAGATTTTCTCCCGTCGACCCCGCGCAGTAGACCCCCCCGGTAACTCAACCTAAGGTATGTCAACTCCAGCTACGTTATTCACGTAGCTTGAGTTGCGTAGCATAGGTCGACTTACTGCGGTAGTGTAGGCATGGCCTATGTCTCTCAAATATTGGACACAATACAACATGCAACTATAACAGTTGCATATTTTTTCTGCTGCTTCCAACCTATTCCACAAACAGCAGCATCTATCTCCATTTCAAATGATCAAATGCACACTCCACTAGCATTCTGAAATTGCTGAGTTGGTAGTTAAAAAGTTTCTTCTTTCCATCCGACTGGCCTGCGAATGGCTTAGTAACTAGGGAAGCAGCTGGCCTCCCACAATAACTGGAGAAATCCCAACACAATTAACATCCATACCTGGGGGCAAAAGTCCTTTCTCCATTACTGCAAATACAGCTGCGTTCTGAACAATCCTAGCACCGTGGATCCTGTACTGATGTTTATTAGTCTGCCACAGTGGTCAACGAGACTTTGGAACATGGAAAAATACCCCTTTTTGTTTATAAATTCTGAACCCTATTGTGGGGTGGAAATGATAGATGCTTGGGTTCCATGAATTGCCCCAATACAGTTTGGGAATCCCATGCATGCAAAGCCATCAATAATTTCCTGAACATAACCCAGCTTTATAACCCAGTGCAACAGTACCTTTTCCAAGGCACGACACACCTGCATGACAATGGCCCCAACAGCTGATCTCCCCACACCAGACTGGTTGGCCACCGATTAGTAGCGTTCTGGAGTGGCTAGCTTCTAGATGGCAGTGGCAACCCACTTCTCCATGGGGATGAACCGCATGTAGGCACGCTGCCGCTGCAGCTCAAGGGTCAGAGTAGTAGATATCTCAAAAAAGGTATCCTGAAATTCCCATCCTAAAATTCTCATGCCCCTGCTTGTCACCCCAGGTTCACAGCATGATCTTTTCCCACTGATCCACAGTGGACTCCTAAGCCCAGAAATAGCACTGCATGGTGTGTAGCTGGTCCTCTAGTACCAACTGCTCATTGTCCTCCCCCTCTTCATCATCCTTCCTGCTTTCATTGCCATATCACATGGTTGATGGTTGACCAGCAATGTCAGGAACTCAGCTTGCTCAAGCTTGGTCACTGTCATATGCAGAACTGCCTCCTCCCCACCATCTTTGACAAAATTCCTAAAGCAATCACATGGAAGACTGATTTGAATCCTTGAATCCAGCAACTAGAGTGATTCAGAGTGGTCTGGATTGCTTGGTAAACTGTGTGCAAGCAAACAATGTGTGTTTTTAACATGGCTAAATGTAAATGTATACATCTCCATCATTGGCAGTGGCAATTTTTCCATCAAGGCTGGATGTTTTTCTAAAAGATTTGCGCCAGGAACTATTTTGAGGAAGTTCTATGGTCTGTGTTATACAGGAGGTCAGGTCAGATTATCACAATGGTACCTTCTGGTGTTGGAATGTAAGAATCTAAAAGATTAGTACTGTATTAATGAAAACCTATCAATCTTACACTGACAAAGTGCCTTTCATTCTGAAAGATCCTTTATTTGCACACTATACACAGGAACCATTTCACTCGCCTCTGAAGTACAGCCACCTCTAGGATGAAACATAGCAGCTATTTAACAGTGCACTGCAACGCTGTGCATAGCAATTTAGGAAAAGACAGTTTCCATCTAGAGAAGTAGTACCTAGATATAAACTGGAGGATAAATTGTAGACATTCCTTGTAATTTTTTTCTTTCCTCCCTACGCTTAACTTCTCCAACACCTGCGTTCTTAGCGATTCCTCAGCCTCTTTCACAAAAGCTTTAGTTTTCTCCCTGAATACCTTTTATGGGTAAAAAGCCCAATGCGTCCTCTTTCTTCCTTCCATTTTGCCACATAACTGTCCATCACTGTTTGTCAGAACCATTGGAATTGAAATAACTAAAATAGCTGCGACACAACAAGACCTATTTCCTTACTGCTTTGTATGAGAGCTTCACCACAGCCTGAGTGACCAGCACTAACACTGGCTAACGAAATGATAGAAACCAAGCATTTCAATACTTTTTTTATTTATATTTTGCTATTTAACACATCCTTCATCTCCTTATTGCAAAATTATACGAAAGAAAGATACTTCCAATTATGTTAAACTGTAAACAAGCCAAAAAAGCAGCATAACTTTTAGTTATACTTATTTTATAGAGGTTAATTTTTTACAACTTTACTGTAAGGTAGCAAATTGGTTTAGAACCCAGATATTTTTTCAATAGTAAAAGACCACTGCAAACTGTGTGTGTGACTGATGCCACATATAAAAAATATACTCAGACCTCCCAGAGGTAACACATTTTATTTCTGACATCTAACTTTCCCAAATAGCAGCTTGCCTGCCCTCCCAGCTGGAGGAATACTGCTGGATAGTGCTCATGGCTGAGGGAAAAACAGAAGTAATGATATGCCATGAATGGGGTTCATTTGAAGCAGACTAAACATTTGGTCTAGAGTCAAATTCCTTCCAAAACACACATTGCCAGCATACATCCCAACAGTCAGAAGATGGGTTCATTGGAAGGGACAAATAAAATCAAGCCCTAATTAACACTCCACTTTCTGGAAAAGGCAAATTCACTCCACAAGGTACAGCAGTTTTTTAAATATATTTAATTGATTGATTTCTTGGTGCAATGCTATAATAATTAGTTTGAAACAGTTTTAGTTGTTCTAAGCCCGAATCCAATAAGCCAATGTAATTAATGTATTCAGTCATACCGCATGGCAAAATGATGGCTCCACTATACATCCTAGTGGATGCTGGCCACAATACAATAAACCCTAACGCCATTTTTATTACTCTTTAAAAGTCATAACAAAAGATTTTTAAACAGGGACACATGCATAAGATACTGATTCATCGAAGTCTGTGAGTATTGTTGATTTTTTAAAAAATTAATACTTCGAGACAATTTGTACGCTCTACTTAGCTGGTGAGCAAATCTGAAGATGGTTCATATAAAGGAGCTTCTTACAATTCAGAAAAAGAACTCCGTAGATTAGTCCAGCAAATTGTTCATCTAATCTCAGTAATAAATACAGTAGCAGTCTCTGTAGATGAAACACAATGAACCCAAGCTGTATTTACTCACTGATTCCCTTTTTCAAATTTTCTACTTGTGCAGAGGATTGTCTCCCACGTTAACTACATATAATACATATTATTAAATTCATCTGAGCAGAGCCGTTTTCCAACACACACATTTATTAGTCAATGATAAATCTTATTCAAAAAAGAGACAGCAAGACCATAGTGGCTTTGGTATTTTTCAGCCCTTTTCTGGCTATTGATTAGCTCTTTGGTAAATCTGTGTTGAAATCTAGGAGTAGGGAGAAGGGAACTAATGAAAGCACCAAAAATAAACATAAAATAGAATATTTTCATAGAATCATAGAATATCAGGGTTGGAAGGGACCTCAGGAGGTCATCTAGTCCAACCCCCTGCTCAAAGCAGGACCAATCCCCCAATTTTTGCCCCATATCCCTAAATAGCCCCCTCAAGGATTGAACTCACAACCCTGGGTTTAGCAGGCCAATGCTCAAACCACTGAGCTATCCCTCCCCCCCAAAAAATCTCCCACCCGGCAGGGAGATGTAAGAACTCATATCCTCTGCAGATCAGCACAGAGGCAGCCCTCTAACATACACGCTCACCAATAGATTTCTTAATAGTACCATAACTGGAACAAAGCAAAAGAACATAAAACATAAGAACTCAAGAATATATTTGACCAAATCCACATACTGTTGAGGCTAGGCAGTGTACTAAAAAGGGAGCAGTAAGACAAAAATATATTAGGAAATACAGGGAAAAGATTTTAAGTGTGACCGGCAATTCTTTGACCAAGGACCATAATTTGCTCAGAGTCAAGTAGGGTTGTTTCCACAATTATTCACAGCCTTCGAGTCCTTACGGATCTTTTTCGGTCACTCTTCACGACAAGTCCTTTGGAAAATGCTAATATTTAATGATAAAGAGCCATGTACCACAGCGCAAAGTTATTTAGAATGAAACTTCAAACACTGAAAAAACACTAGTCATTTCCTTTAAAAAACAACATTTTGTTGAAAACTTTCCTGCTCTATGCCTAAATTGCTACCAAATCTTTGATCCGATGGCTAGTAGTTGAAAAGAAAACAAAAAAAGGAAAGTATGTTCAGAACTCTGTTCCACACAGTGGCAAACTGATTTTATGACTGCACAGCAAGGGCACACAATGTGTGGCCAGAAAGCCAATTATGGTCCACGGGGTTACAAAATGAAGCCGTCAGCCATCTCTCTCTCTGTAACTATGTGACTGATTAAAAGCTGATTAACTGCAGATTATTGCTTGTTAACACAAGAAAGCAAATTCTATTCAGCTATCAAGGAAGCCGGCAGCTCAGGAGAGTGTGCTTGTGTGGCTTTCTTATGATTTAAAAAAAAAAAAAAGTAAACGTAAAGGAAAATGAAGGGCTTGATCCAACAAGTCCTTTAGGTGTGGGATTCCCAGTGATATCAATGGAACTCCTGTGCTTTGAAGGTTTGCCGGTTCAGGCCCTCAGAAATCTGCCATTACAGTATTTGGTGTCACAAGGCTGACCACCCCGATCCGTAGGCTTCCCTTACGTCTTCCTAACTAAATGTTATATGACTTGCTTCTCAGGAGTGGGTTAAAAAAAATTCTCATCACTGTCCAGAGACCAGTGCTTGGGAAAGTTTCCCTGACACTGGAAGCATTTGAACTGGCCTCTGAAAACATTTCTGGCAGGTCAAAATAAATTGGACACTAAAAAGAGTGGGTGCTATTAAAATAGCTCTTTCCAGTTTTTGTTGTACCGTTGAACGTTAACTGCATAAGATCTCTCAGAAGTTATTCTCTCTCTCTCTCTGCAGGAGGGTGCAATTTACAACTTGTGTCACAGTATTTGTGCCCAAGGGTGAGGTTCACCCTTGGAGAAGAAAAGTGGTGTTTCCTTACAATTAGTAAATACAAAAAAACCAGGAATTTTCCTTTTAGATACACCTTTCATTATATTACTTTCCCCATCTTTTAGTTTCTTCTTCTAATGAAAAGAATACTGCAAGTTAGCACTAATATTGTGCTTTGTATTTTCCAAGAAGTGTATAAACATTACCCTTTATACTTAAACAATCACTGATTTGGACCAATTTACTCCTAATACTGTCCAGATTAAAAACCACAAAAAACAAATACAACTTCAGCCCCATTCAAAGTCTCCACCCCCACCACTAACCCCTCCCTGCATGCATGCTGAAAACTGGAAGGAAAAATTAGATTATTTTTCTGTGGTAGTATAACCTTCATTGAAAGAAACCACAATAAGGCCAATGCTCTATAAGCAGAACTTGAGTAAACATGCTTTGAAAGGTAAAACTTAGTCCAGCTGCAGTATCTGGAAAAAAAAACAAATCCTGTTTTTGTTGCTGATGTGTAAGATATCAGATTTTAAGAACAGAACAGTAGATTTTAAATTGAGTCACACTTGTTCTAAAGACCTTCTTAAGTTTATAGAAGAGTCTTCTGCAACTGAAAGCTGAGACAAAGCAAAAAATCACTTTAGTCATAGTACTTAGATATAAAACAGGTCTATTACACCATTGAGTCTACCCCCTGTAAGGACAAAATATAGAACCCAGATAGGGACATATCAGATATTCAATTTTACCTGGGCCAGAAGACTTCAAAATCCAAAGAAAAGTTCACTGCATAAACATCATGGGACTACCCAAGTCAACAGTAACATTTTATATGATAGTGACAGTGACCACACAACTTTCACTTATATTCTTGATGTTAAGACAACTAGATCCAAATTAGTTCTTTGCCAGATGACACTATCACATCTAATACATACCATTCTCTCATCTGCAATTAACTGTTCTTTTCTTTGTTTGAGAAAGCTATACATTCCCTCTTCCAGGAAAAAAGTGGTCTTTAAAACATGCTGATTGTGCTCGGGCGCTGTAACTGGCAGAATGAATCAACCAAATCTCTTAATTTCACTTAATCCTGTTCCCTGTAAGGTCACAATTCAAAATCATGGCACTGCTGCAGACTAAGTATTTTTCTTTTCTTTTTTTATCCCCTTGCTTTTCTTTTTTTCAGAGTTGCAAAGACAGTGAGATTGAGTTTCTTGCATGCGAACTGTCGCTGTTTTATAGACCTGATCAAACCCAAGGATCTCAGCACCTCAAGGATCAGATGCCATCATTGCTACATACCATTGCTCCTTTTCGACCTAAGTGGCTAAGTAGAAATTGATGGAGTCTGGTATTTTCTTAGATGCAATCTTATTTATTTGCAAGAAATGTAAAAGTCTACTCCTGGGGGAATTCTGTGCTACCTGCATGTGTGCATAATTAATGAGGCACGAATAATTTTAATTTTTTGCACAGAAAAAAGTTTCCGCTGAAATATTGCTGCAGTTCCACCTTTTTCCCACCAGAGGACACTGTGGTGCAAGAACAGCGGCAGCTCCCAGCAGAAAATAACTTCTACAGTTCCACCTTTTGCCCCCCGGGGTGCTGTGGTGATAGAACACAGCACCAGCTCCTGGCCAGCTAGGGAAGAGAAAGAGTCTGTCTTCTTTGCAGCACCTGTCAGGCCAGGTCAGGAGATAGAGGCTACGGGGAGACAGACAGCGTGGGGTGCTGGGGGGGGGGTCAGACAGGAGCTCATAAGGGCTAGTGGGGGAGGACAGACTGTGGCAGGGGCTGAATGGGAGCGGACGCACAGGGCCACAGTGGGAAGGGAGGTGCAGGGCCATATGGTAATGGGGGGAGGAGGTGCAGAGCTACATAGAGACAGAGGGTGGCTGAGTAGGGGCACAGAGACATGGGTACAGGGCAGGGGTACAGAGCCACATAGGGATGGGGGAGGGGGCGCAGGACCACATGGGGATGGGGAGAATGGGTGTCTGAGTGGGGGAGGAGGGACACATTTGGACAGGGGGTGCAAGGACACAAGGGGGTGCAGGAACACATGGGGAAAGGGGCAGATGTACCTGACTGAATGGGAGAGGTTGGGGAAGCTCGTTAACAATCCCTCCCCGTCCCTCAAAAAAAAACCTGTTCCATAATTTTCCCACCATACCCAACAACCCTCCAAGTTCACACCCAGGCTCCTTCCCAGCAATTTACTTCCCTCTCCCTCATCTCCTCCATTACTCCTGACTCCCCCAAGCCTTTGCACTGCTTCTGAGGGGTGTGGGAAATACGGTTCTGTATTGTACTGGAAATGCATTATTACTCAGTGTTCTGTATTAATGTGCGTAATAAGGAATCAACTTGTCAAAAGACATTTCCTGAATCTTTTTTATTGTCTGTATTATTACAGACATACTTGCTGACAGGTATTTTAAAATAAATGACCAAAAAGAATGGAAACTGATGTGATTATATTATTTTGATAAATAAAATATGCAGAATTGTAAAATATTGTGCACAGAATTGTTAATTTTTTTGGCGCAGAATTCCCCCAAATAAAAGTCTTGCCTTTGTGAACACAGGAGAAACCAAGAACAAAAGGAGGAGTTTCCTAGCTTTAGCCCCAAATCTTGTTAGCCAACACCAGACCCAAAATTTCTCTTTCTAGCTCTTTCCAGGGTCACACTGTGCTCACAGGCTATTACATGGCTTTCTTTCTTTGTGTATGCCTCTCTGTTTTTGTCTGTTCTCATTTGCGATGTGTTCTCTCTCTGTCTCCGGCCCCCATTCATAACACTCAGTGGAATCCCCTTGCCCACATGTTGCTAGGTTCTAGGCAGACGCTAAGAGGCCTTGTGGGTTTTTTTAGGTGTAGCCCCTTAACTGCCTCTAACAACAATCTGAAATGAAGGGTGCATTCACACATCAGTTTGAAGGAGTTTAAACTTAACCCATAACAATGTTTCACCCAACCTCCTAACAAGACCTCAACCTATGCAGCGAGACTCCAACTTAAAATTCACCCTGCTGTGGGGAATCAAATCTATTAAACGTGCTAAAGCAGCAGAAGTTATTTCAATTCCTAAATAAGAGAAATAAATAAGTATAATATCTATATACTTAGAATATGCAAATATTGTTACCATACTCCACAATCAATTAGAGACTTCACTATTGATTTTACATAGAAGGCACTCAGATACTATAGTGACAGGCAGCAGTATAAAACCCTAACACAAATAACACAATAAATCATATTTCCAAAAATAACATCACCATTAAATCTACTTAAATCCAAAAGAAGTTTGTTTATAATCTCTATGTGGACTATCTGAAAAGCCTGGCATTGGCAAATATCTGCTATGTTAGAGGAAGACTTAAAATTGCACAGTGCTGTACATGGGGGAGGGAAAGAAGATTCCATCCTGAGCTCTGAAAGTTGTGATCTTATTGTCTGAAGCATGAGATTTGATTAGCTGGATCCTACTACACATGATCATTATTGGGCTCAGTCCTGCAGCTCATACACAGGAAAAACTTGAAACTAAAGAGAGTTTTGCCTGAATATGGACTTAATGGGTTCAGTGCATCATCTAGCTCTTTTGTAAATCCAGACATAATATTTGACTCCATTACTGGTTATCACAATTATTTCCACAGGTTGACTTCATGCTGTGTAAAAAGACGCCACAAAGTTACAACATTCTAAAAGCATGTAGAAACTAAACCTGCAGCATTTTTTAACTCTTCTTTACTATCCAAGGTTATACCAATAATGCCCAAAGGAAACACACAGGAAAACTCCCAGTGTAAAACTCCACTTATTTTTTCAAAATCAGGCTGGGCCTGATTGGCCTGTCAAATACACCAGAGTAAATCAGGAATACCTCTGCAGAAGTTAATGCAATTAGTCTGGGATAAGTAAGAAGAGAATCAGGCCTGTTGGATCTTGACTTGTCTAGATTAGGGGGATACACTCACAATCTGTCATTTTCTTTTGGATGCTCATCCTCTCCAAGCCAATGAGACCAAAAAATGATGTTTATTAGTCAAGGAGAGCTCCTTCTTCCCTCCAGCTAGACTATAAGAGACCTCCCACAGCAGTTTCACTCAAGACCACTTTTCATAGGTAGCCATTAACAGGGAGATGCCCCTTCCCATATATGTGCAGAGCAATCAAGTTCATAGCACAGAGGTAAGGAAGAAAGGGGAACATTTAACTGTTGATGAGCACATGAACAATAGCAACAACACCAGTCCCTCCTTTAATCTGCACTGAGGATTGCCCCTCTCGTATTACATCAAAGGATCTGGGGACAAGAAATGCCAAGTTGGGAAAGCAGGCATGTCCCCTTTTGCTATGGAAAGTGCAGCAGGGTCCTGCGTCTCACCCTAGGATGACAACTACAGGTCTGGGGAGTCTACTGAGGAGAGGAGTATGGTGGGCCTTCTGCATGCATGTTCATTTGCATGCATGTGCATGGTTTGAGGGAGGGAAGGAGGAGCTTTTTCATAAGTTTGGGTAAAAAACAACTCAATGCTTACTCAAAGTCCAGACATTTTGAGGTCCTGGATTAAGGTAGTCATGTTAAAAATAACCTAAAACTCACACAAGATTCACTGCCAGTGAGTCCCAGCAGACTCTAGACCACTAATTTATCTGGAGAAATTATCCCTGAAGGGAAATAAATATAAATGGCGTCAGTTAAGGGGAAATGACATGCAGAGGATGCTCACTACAATGTGAGGTAGTGCTGAATTTACAACAATGGATAGAAAAATTAAAATCCAGTTGGGTGCTAAATCATCCCTCTAGAAAAACCAACAGATAATATTTCTATTGTATTTACTGAAGAGAACACACTCACAATGTTTCACTTCTGTTGTAAGAACATTCAAGAAAGCTGATCTCCAATAAAAGGTGTCATGACACTGCAGCTGGCAGGCCTATTTTGCCCTTCAAGTTAATGCCTTTTCCACTTCCCAAACAGCATTTTATACTTAGCACTGAAAACCAGAAACTCAAGTGTAAAAGTTATTTGCATTAATTAAAAGCACATTATTTATATTATTGTATATTACTCTGGTGTATTTACTAATGACAAGACACTTAATCTTTAATTTATTATGTCTTCAGTCTGGGAAGATCTTGAATGGAGATGATCACTTAGCCAATCAAGTGGCAGAGTGGGAAACAGAATCCAGATTTCTGAACTCCCAGATTTCAATGCCCCTGCACAGTGGTTCTGAAGATTTTTATGTCTAGGGTCCTCTGTACCATTACTCCCTCTCACAAAACAACCTCGCCCCCATTTCTGCACCCCCTTCTCCCAGAACACGGGCAGTGATGACCTCAGTGCAGCCCTGGAATGCTATAAAAATGGCCACTGCCATTTTTTCCTCACTGGAAGAATAACAGGAGGACTGAAACTGGAACAAGAGAACCTTTTGCTCATTCCATGAGGAGTAGAAGGGACAGTGTTGCAGCTTATCCCCCTCAGTGCAGGACTCATAGCCAAGTTTACAGGCTCTCCGGGCTATCCTGAGCTCAGGCTGAGAAGGACCCTCACAGGTGTGGTGTCGCAGAGCCCTGAGTGCTTGGGATTACTTATGGGATTACTTTGATACCCCAGTTCTCACAGGGGCTAGCCCAATGGTCTCTGTAAGAGAAGGAGTCCTCAGTATAGTTCAACAGCAATCCTTCGTCTCCAAGAGATTAAAGAATGGCACTTATGAACTCTGAATGCGGTCTTATCCCATTCTCCTTAGCCAGAAGAATGGTTGCAGTAACACAGGATCTTGAAGCCAGTAGCAGAATGGGAAAAATCTTCAAGGCTCCATAAAGAGGTGACAGGATTTCCACCCTCCCCACAGTCCTCGTTGAACATTTATCTTCTGTTAAATAGTCAGTCTCACAAAAAAAGTATAGTGATTCTTCTACCTTCAGATGCTTAAGGCTGTGACACTGCACCCCATATTCCTCACAGTTGTATGATTATGATATAATTATGACATAGTTATGATGCATTTTGTACAAGAGGTGTCAGTGGAAAAATTATGATTTGCTGAATATGGTTATCTTATTTGTATGCATTTATCATTTCTTTCTGTATCTGAAGTTATGAATATTGACTATGTATCTGTATTTCGCATGTAGTCACACCTGAGTAACACCCACTAGGCAAAATGGTCCCAGTCTAGATAGCCAGCTCTGAAGGGCCTATTCAAGGTAATGGGCCATTAGGAAAAACAACAGGCCTTAGGAGAAGCTTATCCCCCACCTGGGTAAGCCTTCCTGAGAACACCCCAGACATCTGTAAATAATGGCTGCTATAACTCAGCAAGGTGTGCAAGGGCATGTGACTAGGCCACATGACTCTGGACTCCATTTTGGGATGTCTGTATTTTTCCACAACTTGGTCTGGGAACCAAATTTGAAACAAAGGGTTCCTGCCATATGCTAAAGCTATATAAGGCAGGGAGTGATATCATCTGTTGTTCTTCATTCCCCACCCAAGAGTGCTCCTGAAAACACCTGAGGAACAAAGACTCAACTGCGGGAAGTGCTGGAACCAGGCTAAAGAAATTTCTAGCCTGTGTATGGAAACCGGGAAAAACTAAGCTGTAAAGCAAAGGCAGCTTGTGCCTTAAGATTCTGCAAGCCTGCTTGTATCAGGGGCTATTGCATTTCCTCTCCACACTGAGGGGTTGGCAAACTGGATAATAAATTCATACTGGTTGAGGTTTGGACCAGGGCAGGAGGGTACAGCTCTGGGGTCCTGGACTGGGAAGCTGGTGGTTATTTTGGCTGTAGTCTCTCTATTGTTGGTTCATGCAATGGCTGGTCAGCCTGCATGTAACTGCAGCTGGGTGTGTTTCTACCTGTGTGAATGCTGGTGGAAGTGTAGGACCGGGAGCGGGTCTGCAGCTTGTCACAGCAGCACAGTGTGAGAGGGAGCCCAGGCTGGTGAGTCAGAGGGCTCAGTGGTACTGTCACAGAGGCTTCCACTCACTTCAGTTCAAATTCTGCCACCCTTACTCCATGGGTAGAACTTTTGAAGCCAGTGTTTGGACTTCTAAGATGTCGCATCTGTGGGCCATATTCAGTAACTTAACTCATCACCATTCGCCACTCATGGAGCCAGGTATTTCTCAATGTGAGTAAAAATGGCAGAATCTGGCCCACAATTTTATGTGTCAGTCTCTGCTTAGGAGAAATTTGGGACTAGCCTTAGAAGAATGCTGGCGTGTTATAGGTCAGGATTGGTCTGCATTACTTGGCAGAGTTCAGACACATTAAATTTGCGCAGAATCTATCTACCTGGTTCTGGCCAGTGCTATCAATCTTTGAATGCCACACTTAATATTTATTTTAATTAAAAATTGGGGTTAAGTTTTAAAAAGTTCCATAAGAGATCTTATAAAGTCAAGACTCTCCTCATGATGCTTACTTGTTAAAAAATATTCCCTTTCTTTTTACTCTCAAAAGCCTATTTAATTAATGTAATTTCTCCACCAAAAGTATCCAAGCCCCAACCCCTTACATTTTTTTCATCTGATAGTCATTCTGCCCTCTGCATGTATGTGGCTCCCTTGACAGCAATGGCAGCCACATGTAAAGCATCAGTACCTGTCCTTACAAAATACCAGAAAAAACCCAGGAAGGCAGTCAGGAGGAAAAGATGGTGGTAGACAGCTCATACACTGGTGAACAATAACAAATAAAGATTTCACTTTAATCCTGACTGTTTCCTTCTGCCAACGTACTGCGTGTGAATTAAATTCAAGGGGCCAGCTTCTGATCTCAGTGCAAAACATCATTTATTATTATTTCATTCTAGTAATCAAGTCAGCGAGTTGATATGCCACATTACGTTTAGAAGTGAATTGGGGAAACTTCCTGTCTTCCAGCCCTCTCTGGATGTGACTTACAATAACTCAAAGTCCCTTACATGTTCACTCACTGATATGTAATTCTCATGTCACCTTAAAGGTGGACCCTATATGCATTCACTTTTTTTTTTTTTTTTAAATCAGACATAACTCGATGACAGACCTCCCCTCCATAAATGCACTTCTGGCTGAGTCTTGTTATTTCATGTTCCATCTACACAGATCACACAATTTTTCTCCTTTTTCTCTTATCCATTTGCAACTCTTATGGAGTTCCATCCAATCCCAGCTGTTATTTTGCTCTTCAGTCTCTCTCTCTTTCATTTTCTTTATCTCTTGGCCTCACATGTTGCTCCTTCATGGTGCTCCTACAGCCTTACTTCTACTACCTGCCCTTGTTTCTTTCCACTTCAGCTCCCAAATGCTCTGTGTAGCTTCTCTGAACTTCTGCCTCAGTGCTCCGCTTTAACCACAGCTTAGAAAAGCCATTCACCAACTCACTCAAGGCAAGAAGGAAGCTTTCCAGGGCAAGGGCCATAAACCTCTGCAGAATCTAAGCTTCCTTTTGGTTGCAAAGACAACTTTACAAACGTGACTAGAGAATAAACAGTAAAGTGCGAGCTTCCCAAGTCTACATACAACTCCAGTGCCTCTTCAGCCACGCATAGTTGTGCCAAACTGCAGCAGGCCTCTGATGCTATTAAGAATCCTGTGGGAAGCAGTGAACCCGTGAGTATCAGGTCCATTTCACTCTGCTGCTGCTTGGCAAAGCTATTCATTAGGCAGGAATCCTCCAAAATTGAAATTGTAGGAAGGGTAGAATAATGAAGACACCATACCCACACACCTTTGCAGCAGCCAAAAGACTCAAGGTTGGGAAAACAGAGAGAGCCCACTTCATCTTCATTCTATCACCCAAAGTGGTTTCAAATGTATCAGTCACTTGCTAGCCAGAGGCTGATATGAAAGACTGAGCCCCCCTTGCTCCCAGCAAGGCCCAAGGACAGCATGCCAATGGAAATCCTAGCACTTCCCCTGCAGGTTATGACAGTGGTTGGCTTTTCATCTGGGTGTTTAGACTGTGGATAGTTTCCCTCTCCCATCTTGTGTGTTGGTATTTGGCAAATAGGCATAGTCCTCCGGCCACTAGTTGTCAGGTAGAACTTCCAAACCCTATGTGGAGGAGTGGGATAGGTTAGAAAAGAGAAGTACGGTATTGAGAGAGAGAAGTTTGGGAGACAAGGAGAAGAAAAGAGAGACAGAAAATGCAGGGGAAGAGCTAAGAACCCAGAGTTGGGACAAGTATTCAAGGAGACTGAGGGTGTGAGAAGAAAAAGGAAAGCAACCCTGACAACGCCACCATAAAAGATTTATAGGAAAGAAAAAGTGGAGTAAAGCCTGGAGGTATAAGCAAGTGCGTTTAAAATAAGGGAGTCAATATATTATACAAAAATGTGTGAAACAGAAAGCTGATTGACATTATGTCACAGATGGAGTAGAGAGCATGTCATTTTTTATTCTTTACATTTCAAAGGGAGTGGTTCTGGGGCAGATGGCAGCACACATATTTTTTCAACCTGGCTATTTGGCATCGGGTACATTTTTTAAGCCATGGCTTGAACTTCACAGAATTTCCCGGCTCCAGCTCCTCAGAAAGACATGAGAGCTCAATCTCACCTCATTCTGCAATATGCTGAGGGAACTGTTTGTTCTCTTGCTCCAACAGCATAAAAGGCTGAACTATTCAAAACTCTACAGCTATAATGCAGTGCAATAGCCTGGCACAAACATACAGAACTAAAAACAGAGAGGAAACCAAAAGGAAAAGAATGAGACACAGCAGCTGGCTCGCTAGTGGATTTCATTGCTTTAAAACTACTTGTTTCTCCATGAGGCCTAATGGATCCAAGTTTCAGCATACACCTACAGTTATCATACCTGGTTTGGGCAGTGGCAGAAGGAAATAATCCTACTGCACATGGTAACTCGCCACCACAGAAAACAAACAAAGGGCAAATGTAGTTAAAGAATTTCAGATGATTTGGTGGTGCTGCCATCTCCTCCCTGCCACCACCCTGCACAAAGCCAAACAGGTTTCTGAAGGGTTTGGGGGAGATAGGAAGGAAGCCATTGTACCACTGCTACTGCTATGGTATGCATAAGTGGCCATCTGCACATGCATTAGGCCTATGGAGCCACAGTTCACTTCCCACATCCTCGCAAGAGTCCCTCAAACATAATGTTTGCATGCGGTACATCCAAGTTGTCCCTTGTGTGGCCTCTTCACAACTTGTCCACCCCTGCGCCAGAACCACAGCCATTTCACTTTATTTAGGACCTTCAGGGCTCAGTGGGAACTGGGAAAACATCTGGTTCTTAACAGGCAGCAAATGAAAGCTGTGTATTCCCAACATAAGTCCTTCGCTCCCTGTGGCAGAGGAACTTTTGTTTTGCCCACTGCTTGATAACCAACCTGCACAAAAAATCTCTTAGTCCCTGAAAGTCATTCAATAAACTGTTTTCCTTCAGTCTGTAGTAATAAAACTATACAACACTATAAACATTTTCCACATTTGACTCCAAGATATTTGGCTCTCTGGCTAGAAACATTACTTCTTTTGTTTTTAAGTTACAGCAGACCCCTTCAGACCTAATTTACCTCAGGATGCCAAATATTTTTGTCTTCTGTTTTTCACTATTACAAATGTTTCTAAAAACTACAAAAGAGAGCTGAACGAACATTGGAACAGGGCCATCCTGTTGAGTTAGGCACATCACATATCAGATACATCAGAAAAATAAAGAGATGCCCAGAGAACAATTTTCCTTGACAAGAGCCTCTCAATACACAAAATTAAGATTAGCATTAAAAGGAAGTATGTTCCTAATTCTTTCAAGCAGTGAGAGGAGAACAGATCCCATGGAGAACAAAACTTACCTTCCATGCAAAGATCAATTAAGGGGTTGAAAGAACTGTCAAAGACAGTCAGCATTTTAGGAAAGCTATATTGAAGGATCTACTTTTGAGACTGTAGATGTGTGTTCCCTGTGCCACCCACCCAGTCACCCTGGCCTTGGAAGGATTCCACCTCCACAGGACAAAGAAGCCAATTCAACTCTCTGCCTTCCTGCTAAGGCTGCCAACAAGATGTTGCAGTGGTGATTTGCCCTATAGACTTCTCTTCACTAGCATTTGGACTAAAAGCCATCCGTTTGTTTCACATAGTGGAGGCTATTGGTATTAATGTCAGCAGCTCATAATAAATTGTGCTCACTACTAACCAGAGCCGTCTTGAAACTGACCCAGGTCGGGAGAGGTGAATAGCTTCCCTTATCATTTATCTGAGCCGGGAGTATCCCTTCCAAGCATCACATCATTAGGAAACAAACAGGACACAAATTCTCAAAAGGTTAAACAAAACAAAAAATGCAAAAGAGCAAACTTTGACTTGGACTAATAAAGAAAATGATTATGTTTTACCGCATAAATGCTATGATGATATGCAATGGCAATACTTCCAAGCTGATATATAATTATGTTAGTAGGTGCTGTTCCATTATAGGTGAAAGCGAAAAGCCTCATTCTGTCAGTCTTCAGCTGAGTGGTTTATCAAGAGGGAATGTGGATCTATAGTTTAGAGTAGAACACATACTCAGGTAAACACAGCTTTCTGGAAAGTTTGGTCTCAGGCATATCTCCCCATCACTGTTGTAATTTGGATGTTCAGATTTATTAGTTTTTGAAGTACACTTTAAATATAGTTGACTGAATTGTTTGTAGCACGTGTCTGCTCTGGCACTGGAGGTTAAAGGAAATGTGATAAAGACTTGAAAGCATACTTTCTATTAAAATATGGGGACTTACCATTTTACTCTATTAACAACATTTCATAATCAGCAGATCCAGTGAAAAACATGCAAAGTGCACCTTTACTATACGAAGTACTGGTATTTATAAAACACGCTAATTCTCCATTGTGTGTCTTCTCAAGCAGAGATCAATAGTCTCACGAGCATAAACATTTCATTTTCACCATGATTAAGGGCATTCACCAAATTAGATCAGTTTTAGAGCACTACCTTATTTGCATTTATTCTGTTACAAAGTTCAGATTATTACATGAAGGAATGCATTTAACAAAGGATTAATGTAAAGGTGACACTGAGGGTGAGGCTTGGAAGTCTAACATTCCTGTTCTCTTGGTGTTCAAATTGCAACTATATGATTACATTTTTATCTAATATAAATATGAATTAACTATATTGATTTCAATCAAATTACTGCAGATTTTAACAGGTGTAACCCAGCTCAGAATGTGTTCTATCATCATTAAATTACTTGGTTCTGTACATATAATATAAACTGTAATTATAAATAATTAAAATCATATTGCAAGTTGCTTACTCCAGTGTTCATCATTAGCAAATAGCTTTAGATTTGCCATGTTTCTTTTATGGAATCAAATTTATTTTAGTGAAATATTTCTATAGGTTTCTTAATGACTTTATATTTCTCAGTGGATACTTTATTCAAAACCTAATAGAAACGAATTTATGCAAAATAAATTTCTTTCCAACTAGAAAAAGAAAATTGGGCATGATTTTTTGGGAAGATAATTTAAAAACTGGTTATTTAGAATTGTTATTTACTTAAATAGGGTCACAAAAATATCCACAACCAATTTCCACAGCACAAAACGGCCAAAACTAGTATATAATACAGGTTACCAACGAATCACGATTTCTATAACAAGGGTTGACAAAAAATGCCAATTCCTTGATTGTTTTGTAAAGACAAATGATCTACGGTTGGTAGAAAAATCAGTCCTGATCCTGCAGCTTGCTCCTGTGGCTAAACTTCATAGTAAATACATGCAGGCACAAACGACTACTCACACTGAGTAAATTGCAGGGCCATAGTCTGAAAATAAATCCCAAATATTAAGGATTTTTTAAAAAAACTACAGAAATAAACTGATACTTATACAGAGGGCTCAGTCATGCTCCCAATGAAATTAATGGGAGTTTTGACAGACTTCAATGGAAGCAGGACCAGGCCCACAAATAAATTAAGTATATCAAATATTGAAAGGTATCATGAGATTGAATTTGTGTTAAATGTATAATTCAGATGAGAGTTGATTTAGGAGGCTGTGGATATGGTTAGAATGTTTGTTACTATACCATGTGTTAGGTCGATGTATGTCAAAAGCTATCTACCCTTTTATACCATACTGGTCCCTGTGGTACCTGGATACGTCTCAAATTCTAAAGAGTAGCATTAGCTTCTGATATGTACTGGTTCATGTTCTGCGCCCACTCACTCTCCACCCCCCAATGATTTAAGGTTCATCAGGCGTAAATCAGCACAGAATTTTGGCTTACTGTGTTTAATCAGGTGCTACAGTTCCATGCAGCAGAGGATGGAGGTGTGCCCTTTCAATTTTGCCTATGGATCTGAAGTGCAACATAGAGGAGATCAACCATTCACTCTTTTCCAATAGTGATTCCTTGAACGTGAAGGACTATTACTTGATATGTCACAAAAGATAACAGTTATTTCTTTTAGGAAGGATTGCATGTACATCAGCACACCCATAAACCATGCATAGGTATGGGGACATTCATTTGGATGTGGTACTTCACCGAGTTTGACTTTGCAACACCAGCACCATTCACCATCTTTTCAGTTTACCTATTGTAATCTAAAAGGGGTCCAGGTAGCTCTCTGCAATGCATACCAAAAAGGACAGATAGTTGCTGCAGAATTAGACCATTTTCTCATTGGGGGGGATGGGGAGGGAAGATTAAGAAAGAGGAGGAGGGGGACAGGGATTGGAGACCAGTGTTAGCTATCAAGTATTCAACACTGAATATTATGGGCAATATTGTTACTTTAAGCCACTACAACTGGCAGGGGGAGAGGGTCCACGGAGGATGATCTCCAAAGAGGTGTCCAGCAAAATGCACTCAGGAATGTGGACCTCAGTGGCCCCTATATTTCTCTTTCTAGAGGGCACTACCAACAACTGTTGTTGTTGTTTTAAGAACAGCATGTCCTTTCTCCTTCACCTCTCTCAGTTAGCCAGTACAGTAAGTGGGGAAGGGGGGGGGAGGATAAGGAGGGACCACAGGACCTTGGCTCTATCCTTGCCCTGTGGCTCCATCCTTGCCCCATATATCCACTCCTTTCCTCTTTCGGGGGATCTAGTACCATTGTAAGCACCCGGCTACCCCACCACTCCCTACACCCTAGAACCACAAGGATCCGATCTATGCCTGGATGATGCACAGCTGCACCACTATGGGGAGAAAGTACTTTTGTATCCTCTCTCCTCCTTCACTTCCCACATTTTAGGGGGGTGGGGGGAGGAACCAATACAGGACTGGAAACAATCTACTGCTAAACTGTAACTATATGGCTCCTCGTTTTCTGAGCCCCAAATGGAAGTGACCTGTAGAAACAGTGGTGAGGAGCGGGGGGAGATGGGACATGACAATGGACTGTCTGGCTTTGCCCATAGAATTAAAATCCATTTCTAGGGGGCAATTTCGTTTCAGGAATTTTTCTAATGACGGCTCGTTACCTCTCCCTCCCAAACCCTATGCCCCCTTTAGAAAAAAGTTATATGCACACCGGCCTAAATAATATTCCTGCATTTAGGTAGGAAATGTGTCAACACATTAGCTTAAGAAGATCCTTGTTAATTCCCATCACAAGACTTCTGAAAGAGAAACCCAACCTGTTGCAAAATGGTTCCAGCAGCATGAGTTTGCAGTGTGATCTTTTCACACTGACATATTTAAGCTCAGACTGTCGGTTAGTTTTTTCAAAACAGTATTGAGAAATCATGTAATCAGAGAGCACAGTCATGGTTCACAGCACACACTGCCTCCTGGGTCACAGGGAAAGCTTCCACTTGCTCACAAAAGGAGTGAAAGGAGAGGGCAGTTTCCCCTCACTCCTTGTGGGGAGGCAAGTACCATCAGTTGTACAAGCCTGGAGCAGTACTTTCTTTGGTATTTATATGGCCCCTAGTATTGTGGTATCTGAGAACCTCAAAATCTTAAATGTATGTATCTGTACAACACCCCTGTGAGATAGTATTTGCCTATTATCCCCATTTTACAGATGGAGAAGCGAGGCCTCAAGATACTTAGTGACTTGCCAAAGGTCACACATGAAGTGTTGTGGTGGAGCTGGGAATTGAACCGAAGTCCCCTATGTCATATTCCCTTCACATTTGCACTCTGGGGAGCAAAAAACACCCCACAAATGTCTGGGTGTTCATTCATCGCCAGGCACAGATGAACCCAGAATGCTTCTCCCCTAAATATAAAATCAATTATTTGTAAACACACTTTAAAAAAGAAGATCTCATTCATTAATTTTCATTGTATTGCATCATCATGTTGCTGCAAGATTCTAAAGTCTCAGTGACTAACCTCAGGATCAACTAGGGGATAAAATGGAAGAAATTAGGTTAAATTAATTATGAACTACATTTTTAAAAAAAACACTTATTTCCATTAATTTGATGTCCCCCTACACATTACATGGGTACCTTCTAGAGATAGGCAACCACACAGCTTTGCAGAAGCATTTGCTCCTTAGCTATTCTAGACCCAAGCAGAGGTTCCCAATCATGCCAAGGTGCATGACATTTTTGAGGCGGACCACAGCCCACGAGGAAACAGCATAAGACCACCAGAACCATTTTCATTTGTAATTTCTACCTTCTGAAAATTGCTTAACTCAACTTTATTTCAAACGCATAAAGTTATTCCCCACCCGAGATGGAAAAGCTCACTTTTCATAGCCTCCTTTAATCTGGAATCAACAAGGTGGCTAGATAGCAACATATGTTTTTACACATACTGAACATCTGCTATGGTAAATGAATCAAGGGAAAACAACAGCACTCAAGAACATTAGACTGACTTGGGAAAATACCCAGATGATTTTGTTTGATTAAAGAAATATTTTGGCAGCTTCTGACGGATATATGGAAGTCATTTACCTGTAATTGGAGGGTCTTTGAGAGGTGCGGTCCCTATCTGTATTCCACTGTTGGGGTCCATGGGATCTGTATTTATGGCACCCTGAAATCATGTGAGGATCTCACTGGCCTCTTCCGCAAGGCAAAAACAACCGACTCCCCCGGTGTATACAGAGGAGGAAGATGTTGAGCCAGATCCACCGTTACCTGTGGTACTGACAGGTGTATCATCATCCTCATCTGATGAAGTAATCACCCAATCTCTGCATGATGACCACAGACAACACAAAGAACTCTTGCAGATGGTGATAACTGAACTTCAGATCCCACTTCATGAAGTTTATGATGCACAGCACAAGCTCTTTGATATCTGACAGCCAACTGAATCCAATTGGGTAAATCTCCCAGTAAATGAGGCAATCATGGAACCAGCCAGAGTGGTATAGCACACACTTGTATCATGCACCCCTACTGCCAGAAGAGCTGAAACACATTACTTTCTCCCTACAAAAGGGGGAGAATTTTCTATGAGCACTTGTTTTGGCCCTTCCTCATCACTCCAATCTGAGCTCCAGGGAGAGGGCTGAGCAGGGCGTTACCTCTCCACTTGCTGGATACAAAGTAGGACTTCTCCATGTTCTGATATAGGAACAAATTATATGTGTCTTGTGACAGGGTCGGGCCAGATGGCTACAGGAGAGTGATAGAAGGCAGACATATTAGCCCCAGGTTAAGCAGGTCCCTTTTCCCTGGGTAAGGTAACAGGGGCAGTTCCAGAACAATCAGGAACTTGCTGAAACCAATTAAGGCAGACAGGCTAATTAGGACACGTGGAGCCATTTAAGAAGCTGCTAGAATCAATTAAGACAGACAGGCTAATCAGGGCACCTGGTTTAAAAAGGACCTCACTTCAATCAATGAGGGGCATGCAAGGAGCTGGGAGCAAGAGGCGCAAGAAGCTGAAAGTGAGTAGGCGTACTGCTAGAGGACTGCGAAGTACAGGCGTTACCAGACATCAGGAGGAAGGTCCTGTGGTGAGGATAAAGAAGGTGCTGGGAGGAGGCCATGGGGAAGTAGCCTAGGGAGTTGTAGCTGTCACACAGCTGTTACAAGCGACACTGTAGACAGTTGCAATCCACAGGGCCCTGGGCTGGAACCCGTAGAGGGTGGGCCCGGGTTCCCCCCATCCCCCTCAACTCCCCATTTGAGACAAGAGGAGGTGACCTGGACTGTGAGTCCCGCCAGAGGGGAAGGTCCCTGGCCTATCCCCTGACCCACTAGGTGGGTCAGCAGAGACTGAGGGGATTGTTCTCCTCCCTTTCCCCATGCTGGCCAGTGATGAGGTTAGCTGAGTGAATGGCATGTTTGAGCCACTAGCAAAAGTGACCAAACTGAGGGTTGCTGTGAATCTCTGAGGCGAGCAAATCTGCCAATAAGTGCAGGACCCACCAAGGCAGAGGAGGAACTTGGTCACAGTCTATAGTATGGCACATAAAAACAAAAACTCTTTACCAAGAGCTATGTGAAATTACATATATTATTTGAAATATTTAAAAATTTGCATATTTCTTATGCCAGCATTAGAACAGGTGAAACTCATATGAAGCTAAACCATGATAAAAATGGTGCAACAGAGTGGTCAAGCAGTCCACGTTCTCCTCTTACACGATTCCCCCAATACATGTAGAAGCAGAATGGAGATTATTCTTTCCAACTGGGTTGCTGAATCTGCAATTCTATGTAACAATAACGAGAGCACAATCCCACACTTTTCTTGTGTGAACTCCAAAAGTCATATAGAAATAAAGAAAGTAAGTTTCCGTGGATCAGGCTAGAGAGCTTAAAGGGACTGGCTCTCTGTGGAAGATCTGAACAACAAAAACATTGCAAAAACCACAGTAAAATACTTCAAGCGAATTGCCATCTGTGCCAAAAGTCTGACAACAATATTGTTCTCATCTTCTTAAATCATGCACAGTTTAGTTTAGGGGGGAGATGAGGGAACAGGATCAGCCTTTAGCCAAAATGCGACAACTGACTCTGCAGTTCTGTAAGTTATCCCCTACTGCATTGTGAAATGCTTCATACACGGGGACCTGCTTCATTACTGGTCTGTTAACAGCTTCACAGCTCTGAGTTTGGCTGCATTCACTCTGTTTTGCATCGAGCTGACCTATCGCCATCATTTGTGAAGAACTGAAATGCTGCTACAGTTTGTAACCTAAAACACAGGGGGGAAAAAGTACACAGCAGCTGTTCATATTTTCAAGGAAGTCTGTTTTAATGATGTCATGGAAAAAAGGCTGGAATCTAGTAAAACGTGTCAGACAGGCAGGCCATTCAAGCCCCTTAAACAATATACATATACATGTTGCGCCATGTACATTACATTACGGTATAAAAAGGCAAAGACTGGAGCACATTAAAATATTATTGAGGACAGGCAATTAGGGTCTTTTCATAAATTTACTTTAATAAACTCAGTTTACTACTGGAACTACCCAATAAAGCAGCATACAAAAGCTATAGTACTAGCTCCATATCAAGCAAGTCCATTTTGACCCATCAAACAGTTTAAAACTATATTTAAGCCACTAGCTAGCTGGGACTATAAGGGAATTCAGAACATCTCCCAAAAAAGATTCTGTACACAGAAATAAAAAGTAAGAAATTAAACACAAAGCATCAACTTATACATTCTTTAAGAGGTAAGAAGGGTCGTGGCTCAAATTCTGCCTTTACACATATCAGTGCAGCTCTTAGCAGTCAATGGGAGCCCCACATATGCATCCAATTTGACTCATTCTTGGCGATCAGACTTTCTGCAACCACATGTGCTCGGCTATTCCACCTCTTGCAGCAGCCTGTTTGTACACTACTTTCTGAGCTCAAGCAGTGTACATGGCATAGCACAGGGCCTGCTCACCCCCTCCTCATCTTCTAATAGAGGAGTATTAAAGAGGGGGAGGATCTGCAGTGGGATGTGGAGCTGTCAGAGACAAACGGAGGCACATGTTCCACAGTCATTTGGGAGCCTACATTAGTATTTATTTTGCCCTTATAATGGTCCGTACAGATTTTCTTCTGCTGGGGATCTGAAGATGTTTACATGACATTAATGTGGTGCTAGGCAGGATAACTGGGCATTTCTGATAAGATGAGATCTTCTGTTTCTAAATTTACTGAGAGAATTTAAACATTCAAGCTGACTCTCTTGCATATTCAGCAGCTGGATAAGTAAAACAAGGCTGGCCCTGTTTAATGCCGTGTAGCCACAACATAAATACATAGACCTAAAGGAACCTCATTCTACTATGTATGGGCTCAAGATACACAGAATACGTATCTTGGAATACACTCAGTAGCTGGAATATAAAATGAATTAAAATATGATATAATTTAGGGATGAGCTCAAACATAAATCCTGTATCCGACGTCCTTAAATTTTTTGTTATTGTTTGGGAAGGAAGGTCAAGAACCGAAACCTGGAACCAGATCACAATTCCTGACTGGCGCAAATTTCTATAACAGGCTGAGCCAAAACCTCAAATCCAAACTCCCTTTCAACTCTGGGGCAGTCAAAACGCAGATACAAATTCTGGAACACAGACCCCTCTCTCGTGGAAAAAAAAAACCTTGCACAAACAAAGACACACAAAAATCAGGCAAATGTTCTAAATGACTTGTTGGGACTCTTCCAACCCCAATTATGATACTCGGAAAATAAGTCTGAGCTGTCGGCTGTACAGCATCTCTTCACAGTGCTATGTTGTCTGCAACTGTAACCAGCAGCCACAGTTTACACAGACACCTACAGGACCAGTCAAGGGTTACTCATATGTCTAAGTCTTTGCAAAACTGAACCCCAAATGAGGAAAGTCTTCACAGAATGCAAAAATGTTGATACTACTGGTTATGATTTACGCTTTTGTAATACAGACTAGCTTAGAAATGGCCAGATAGAATAGTGTAAATCTGGAATAACTTCATTGACTTCAAAGGAATTAACTACATTTACACCAGCATACATGAGATTGAAATTGGCCCTATGCTTTATAGCAAAGCACATTTATACCTTATGTAATTTGTACAATACAGTGGAAAAGATGTTCAAGAACAGTAACTCAACAAAAATGTCTCAATAATGCTACCAAGCTGAGTAACACAAGCCTGCTGAGTGACACTTTGCATTCATTTGGGTGGCAGATTTCCTAATCTGTCTGTTAATGAATTGGCTTGTTACTACTATACTACTTTTATGATTCTTGCTGGCTTCTTCCCTGTTCTCTTGCAGGACGTCACGTAGCTCATGCTATGTGCACTAAACATTGCATAATTGAATACCCAATGAACCGTGTTCAAAAGAATTGCATTACATCATGGCTCCTCCAAGCATTTAATATACAATCTGTGTGTTGCAAATGTTGCATAATACAGTTCAAGTTGTGGGTGGAGAGGATGAATGTGTAAATGTGATGGAGGAATGAGTGGACAAGACTTAACAGCTATGGCCCTGCTCATACTTATCCTTTAGTGAAATCTTACATCTAGTTTGCCATCACGGAGACTATAAATCTAATAAATATTAAGGGCCCAATTCTGCAAATCAAAGTGACCATAAACCCAGCAGAAACAGTCCTTGTAGGAGGTCTCTTGCAAAGGGGAAGCCCAGGTTTGCTGAGCCAATATAACAGCACATTTGCTACCAGTACAATGGGTACGGCCATGACATTCCTACGCTCCAGCAGGCCATGGAGAACCAACATAACACAGAACTACCAGAGGACTGGACCAGCGCCCATCAGCTCTGAGAGGATATAGGGCTTAAAGGCTGCTTAAAGACAACCTTGCACCCACTGAGCTGCACTAGTTGCACACAAACTGGGTGCCATGGTCTGGCCCCACATATCTATACCGGGCAATCTGCAAGGGAAATATAAAACTCTTCCCTAATTAATAAAATATGTATTTGAGTCTCAGAGTTTCCCAGTCACAGTGCCACTGATCTACTGCTTATAATAACTTAGACCCTGATCATACAAATACTACTGATAGCTAAAAAGTGGGCACTGGAGCTACTATCACTTTGCTTGAGAAAATTTAACCCTTTAATGGACCTCACTTTTACCTGACAGTCAGCTTGCTCTTTACGGTCCCAATCCTGCTCCCGTACTGATGTGGATGGCAAAACTCCCATTGACCTCAATGGCACAGGATCAGACCCCATTTTCCTTAATTTCACATACCGAGTAGACTAGACTACATTGGTATGGGTATACCCAACGGAGATTGGAGACTTATGTTGGTAGGAATGGAAAATGTTGTGGATGGAAAACGACCAAGGGAAAGGCCAAAGACTTGGTACACAGATGAGATATCAGTAGACCTCAGAAAGATAAAGCTATGTAACAGCCTGGCATATAATCATGAGTTTTGGAAGAAGGCTATAAAACTTGCTGACCTCGAATAGGGAAGTGGCAAAAAAGATGACAATACTTAGTAGCCCTGATCCTGCAATCAGCACCATGCAGGCAAACCCAAGTGCCCAAGTAGCATTTACTGTAGGACTGGGACCAGTAATACACTTTGTAATATCCTAAGCAGTTGCTTTCCTTTGTTAATATTTATACACTTCAAATACTTGTAGACTGTTAAGATGGTTGTTCCTTGAGTAAGCAAACTGAAAAAAATGAACTCATACAAAAACTACATAAAAATAAATGCTTCTTTAGATTAAAAACAGAGCTGTAAATTTGAGGAAGTTTCCTCCTAAGTATTTCATGGTAAGTCAAATTTTGAAAAAATCTACTATTTGTGCTGTGTGAATTTCAGAGCCAACACCATATTGCTTATTGTCAAGTGACCACTCCCTTTCTCCCCCTCATTTTTTCACTCATTCTGTGCATACAGGTGTCAGAGGTGTCCCTTCATACATTACATTTGGCAACAACAATGATGCTAGTACACTGACAGAGAGAAAGATGGGAACGAGTAATATAGCCAAGTTGCTTGTCACATGATCAGAAACCCAGCAAAACACAGTGGGACTGATTCTCCAGTGTCTGCATCTTGTGTAGCCATTTACACCTGTGCGAAGTGTAAAATGCTACCAAATCAGAACTCTCCACCCAAACTGGTAATAACATTTCAGACCCACTTGGTGCAGATGTAAATGAATATATGACAAGGAAAGTGGTAGAGAACCAAGCCCAACATTTGCTATCAGTTTTGTGTTACCAGGTCTGTCTATAAGTAGAAGACTTTTCAAATGAGCTTGGGTTCTTAAGCTCTAGATTCAAAATCAACAGCATTTAAATTTGTTTTATAGTTTATGTCAAAAGGAAATATTTCAAAACTTTGCCTTTTGAAAGTGCCAAACCTTGGGCAGGGGGAGTTTTTCTAGCAGGGCTGTGAAGATAATGGAGTTTTGAAAATAGAAGAGAAAATCAATTACTATCTTTATGACCTCAAAAATGTCTTTAACGCTAGATTTCTATACAAACAGTGTGTAAAGCTGAAAAGCACCCTCTTAAAAACAACACTGTCTGTACACATTCTATTTACCTACAATCTAAGATTTCTCAAGGCAGGAACTGCCCTACGTCTTCCAACAGTTTCAAGCATTGCATCGACATTTAAATAACAACATGCCTATTTTTAAAAGAGAAATTACAGTTTTATTTTAAACTTAATAGACATCCAATTTTTCCTTTTCAAAACCTGGGCCTAGGTAACAAAGCACCAGAGTCCTATAAACTTTCTAACACCAAACACAAATTAAGCAGTGAAATTGCTCTAGGAAAAGTTCCAAGAATGTAAGAGTCTCAACATAATTTCTATATCTTAGGCTTTGACTTTTCATCACACTCAAACAACATAAAATATCATACTGTCAAGAATTATTACTCCACCATGGAAGATTTTCAATTATTTCCCTAGTTGCAACCAACTCATGGCCCTTTGCATGTAGCTCTCATATCAGATGATAGAGGTTCCATTGACAGATGATAGAGGCTCAGAAACTGCTGATTTACCTGAGATGCTAGACCCAAGGCTTCATATCTCATAAACCATCACAGCATATATTGTAAACTATTGTGAAATTTGTCACTGCACATGCTGTTTCCTACGGAAGAGTGTATGCGAGTAATCAGTATTGTGCCTGTCTGCATAGAAAAATGTCAATATTGCTGGTGTAAAACGATGAGACTCAGTTTTACTTTCTGTGCCAGCTGTCATCACAGGAGTTTATAACAGCATCTCCAGTGAGTACAGGATCTACACACCGAAAAGCTCAAAATCCTTCCTCCTTTGCACAACTCAGTGTTTTAATCAAAGAACTGCTGGCTTTTCCAGTACAGAGCTACTGCTTGTTTAATCTCATGGGAAAGATCAAAGAATGACAACCTAGTTCTGTACAAATGCTACTATTCAGCAATACCCCCAAAGGGAAGAAAGAATGTTTCCTGAATACAAATTGTAGATCCACCAATTCTTGTCTGAAAATCTAAAATGGGCAACGATAGCCGATTAAGTCAAGCCTGGTGCTACTGGTACTCTCTGTGCTAACTGCAGAGCCACAATACTGATATTTTCAATGAGGATTAAAAGTGTAACTTCTCAGTTGGTTCCTGTTCTTACATCTGAATGCAACATCCTACCCTTCATGTTTTGGGTGGCAGCCCACATATACAAACAGAAACCACCTTTCCCCATGGTAGATCACTCAAAATATACTTCTATTCCATTACGAAGCAGCATATTTTCAATTATTCTTATTTAGTTTTTTTTTTACTACAGCTCATGAACTGCCATTCTTCTTCTGAGTCTGCTTCATTCTGGTGCTTAATAATAATAGTTATGTCCCTAATATAAACGAAACGACTGATTCAATTAAATGGATATAGTCCTTACCTGCAGAATTCCCAGAGTTCAAGAAATCTTCTTGTCACTACTGTGCTTTAAATAAAACAAGAGCATTCCCCGCTGGGTGACCTACAATAGAGCAGAAAGACATATCAGGACAACATAATATGGTACATTTTACATAAGCATCAAATTACACTTTAATGAGAAAATTAACAGTTAAACATGTAGCTATTATCTTGCCGTAGCTTGCCTTTTATGGATACTTGTGCCAAACAGTAAATGTTTGGCAGGAATCACACACCATGAAATGCACATATGAATAAGAGGTACCTTTCCCCTCTTTCAACATACACGCTCAGACACGGAGATGTTTTGATCGCTCTTTATTCTCTACTTGTACAGCTCATGTTGCAGTTATCTAAATTAAATAATTAAACTCATGCTGACACAAAACCATAGTACTTTTACAACTAAACAATACAATCAATAAAACTAGTCACTTGAGTAAGAACTGTAGGAATGAGACCAAAAGCATTCTAAGTTGTTGTCAACTTCTGAGTCTTGCAGGAAAAATAAAAAATCCTTCTTGCTTTAAACTTTTATCTGCTTACATTTTACTGAACACTGAAACCTAAATATTATTTCACAATCTGAAACGTAGCAAAACAAAATATTATTGGTGTCAATTTTTTTAATGCACAAAAACCAATAATCACACTGCAAACAACAGACTGTCAAATTCCAGTACCAGGTAGAGATTTAACTCTGCAATCCCTTATAAAGAATGGAAGCTGTGAGTTTAATCCTTCACTTGTCATGCTGGACATGTTCCTAGGTATTTCAGCCAGTTTCCTTGACTGCTATTTAAAATATATATATATTTAGTGCTGCTCTTGTATACAATAAATTTCCATAGATTTCCAATGATAATTTACCATTACTTAATGGACACTTTAGCTGGCTTGACCACTACGGAGTCATAAAGGACGTGACTGAGACTCTTACAGTGTGATGATGGTTTTGTTTTAGTGCTGCTCTTACCAAACAAGTGGGATCACCCATCCTGCTCCATTTTTTTTAAACGTATACTGTATGTTCTAAACACAAGAAAGTAACACACACAATACAGTACTTAGGGCCAAATGATACCTGCTCTGGAGTGGTGGGAGAGAAACCCAAGAGCCCAATTCCACATCTAATAAACTCACACTAGATGCATCCATAATGAGGCCTCCTACACCATCTGAGAGCCCAGTTCTTCCACCCTATTAGTATCGAGTAGAAGCTTAGAGCTTGATCCTGTAAACACTTCTCCACATGCCAACTTTAGCCATGTAAGTGGTCCCATTGAAGAAGTGATGTGAGAGTGTTTACAGAATAAAGGCCTTAGTCTGCAAGTAGTCCCCTGAAGACTCATTAGATAATTAAACAGTAAGCTAGTAACAATTTTAATGATAGTGGGGCTACTGGCCCACTGTAATACAGTTGAAATCAGTGAGATATTTATGGGAGTAAGGATCTACTCAAGGGAGAGAGTGGAACAACTGGGCCCAGAGTATGGGGCCTCGAAGAGGGCAGGAGCTGCTTGAAGCACAACATATTTACTTCCTATTTTGGAGGGGGGTTGGAGGAGAGATGGGGTAATCAAAGTGGCTCTGAACAATAACATCCAAAACCAAACGAATTAAAAAATGTAAGATGCAAAATTAAAAGTTTCAGTTATAACAAAATATGGCAGCACACAATCTATCTGGGTCCAAAGTGAGTGATGAATTAACATTGCCCCATGAGTCAGGAAGAAGTGTAGATGTAACTGCAATACAAATGTCAAAGAAAAGAGTCATCGATCTAAGATGACACTTCTTTCCTGCAGTATGGTTGTATGTTAGTGAAGCCGAATTTTAATGGCTCATCTCAGTGCAGAGCAGCAATCACAATGGAAGGCCAAAGTTAATAGGGTACCATTTCTTTTCTCCAAGACCCACAAGTTTTGTTGGCCCGTTGAGTGTCTAGTCGTGGCATGACTAAAATCTGTGATGAACGTGTTCCTCTTTGCAGATAGAGGGTTGCTATATGTCTAAAACAAATTCAAATCTTATTCAGGAAAGTAACATTTACAATACAGTAATATAAGAACAAAGCAGTCAATATTGATTTCTGAAGATGAATCTTTACAACAGGGGTGGGCAAACTTTTTGGCCCGAGGGCCACATATGGGTATAGCAATTGTATGGTGGGCCACGAATGCTCACAAAATGGGGGGTTGGGCTCTGGGGTGGGGCCAGAAATGAGGCATTCAGGGAACAGGAGGAGGCTCTGAGCTGGGGCAGGAGGGTGGGGCACAGGTTGGTGGGGGCGTGAGGGCTCCAGCTGGCGGTGCAGGCTCTGGGGTACAGGAGGAGGCTGGGACCAAGGGGTTCGGAGGGCAGGACGGGGATCAGGGCTGGGGAAGGGGTGCAGGAAGGGGTGCAGGCTCCGGGCGGTGCTTACCTCAAGCAGCTACCGGAAGCAGCAGCATGTCCCCCCTTCGGCTCCTATGTGGAGGTGCAGCCAGGAGGTGCTGTGTGCTGCCCCATCCGCAGGCACTGCCCCTGCAGCTCCCATTGGCCATGGTTGCTGGCCATTGGGAGCTGTGGGAGCCACGTGGAGCCATGGCACATGCAGAGCAGGGCAAGCCCCCGACCCCACTCCTCGGCTGGAGCACCAGAGCAGGGTAAACCCTGGACCCCGCTCCCCAGCAGGAGCTTGAGGGCTTGATTAAAACATCTGAAGGGCTGGATGCAGCCCCTGGGCCGTCATTTGCCCACCCCTGCTTTACAAAATAGTTGTCCAGTACATTAAGGCCAGGTCTACCCTAGACAGTTTTGCCAGTATAATATTGTCAGTTAGCAGTGTGATTTTTTTTTACATTTCTATACAGGTAAAAGCCCTATTGTAGATACATTTATACAGACCTCAAAAGTACTTTTGGCAGTATAGCTTATTTTGCTCAGGGAACTGATATAAACTACACTAGCAACAGCACTTTTCGGCAAGCTGAATCTATACTAGGAGGGTTCACCAGGTTAGCTATACCAACAAATCTTTTCTCATGCAGATCTGGCTTACGTCCACTAAACAATTAATGTATTTTCTCTTTTTCTTCCCATCTCCTTTATTTTCATAAGCCAATAGTTCTGTACACCCTATGTAATTCCCAGCCCTGCCGTTCATGAGACAAATTAATTAGGCTGTTAAAACACCAGTTATATCCTGGCATTCCAATTCAGGTTAGCACCTTCAGCAACCAAGTTCTGACTATAATTATGCTGGCATTTGCTCCTGGAAAGTATGGAAAATAATTACTACCAAGCTCCAGTCGAGCTGAAAGCAGAAATAACTGCTCAAATCAAGATCAATTTGACGGAATTCAGCAGGATCCCACATCCAGTCAGTTATCTTTACCCTCATCACAAGATGACCTCAGAAGAAACAGGAATTAAAAGATAAAAAGACCTAAACATGGCAACAAAAGGTAAATTCAACCCTAATGTCCTTTAAGGAGAAATACGCACTCCTATAAATCTGGATGTATAATTATTTGCTGGGTAAGATGTGGTAGATTAATACAAATATTTATAGGCGTCCACTACAAAAAGTATACAACTCTGAGAAATCACATTACTATGCCCACATCAATTACCTACCGTAGGGTGGACAGAAAGCACATTTTAAGAAAAAAAAATAGTGATATCTATATTTAATAAAGCACAATCCTAGAATGTTGGTATATAACAAAACAAATTTCTACCTTTCCTTAGGAAGATATTTGGCTTCATTTTCAGTGAGATAATTCTATGGCAGATTGTTATATTGTAATATTTTACAAGTGGAAGGAGACCTCTCAAGACCATGAATGAGGCTGTTTTCCAGCTAGCTTTTTGCTTTTGATTGAACTTATTGGGCTAAATTTTGGAAGGAGCCTTAAACCTCCCTGTACATTTGCACCAGCTATTTTTCATGCAAAATCATCCACACACACAGGAGACATGATTTTGACCCACAAACGCTATACTGAGCAGTCATGAATGACTGTGCATACCAAATTGTGAGAAGAAATATTTGGGTGAAGAGCACTGATGCCGAAGATGTTAATTTTTAACATCTAAATTTAAACAGAGTAGAGGTCGACTTTTATATTTGTGGCCTTTTTAATCTTAAGAACAAAAGAAAAGTGAAAATAGTAAACACAGTGTTATTTCTTTAAAAAAGGAGGCCCCATCATGGGGCATACAGTGGTGAAGATAGGTTTATTCTATTTCATTTAGCATTGGGGAAAGATATAGGATTGGCAGCCCCGCAGACTGTAGTCCTATATTTTTTCCAAGGACAAGGACAACAGAGGCAGTGGCAGAGACACTGCCCCACATGTGTACCTCAACACTGCTCACCTCTGGGGGTGAGGAACGCATTCTTTCCCCATGCCTTTTTAATTCTCAGCGTCACCGCAGAGCCTGCTAATAATGGTGAAAATCACAGTACGATGTATGTGCTTCTTGAAATGCGGACCCTATCTAAAATGAACTGAAACAAGGTAATCAAATTACATAACAATGTCACATTTTTCAAGCTTGCATTCAAGCATTCAAAATGGCAGCTAGAAGTACACGCACTACCATTTTTAAATGACATTCCTACAACTCTGAGGCATAAAATCCTGAACTGAACAGAATAGAAGAGAATCTTTTGCCGACTCAGTGGCTCAAGAGATTAGTAGTGGGATTCAGAGCCTTTCTACTCTATGTTACCACTTGAAATCCAAGCCAGGTTCACAGTGACTTACAGACATAATCATCTAATGGCTATTTGTTGACATATGTGAAATGAGTTGGTGGTTTCCGTTCAGTTCTTAGTGGAGAGTATCCACATCACAAAACTCACTATCCCAAATGGCACTACCTTGTTGGCAGGGAGGGCCTGGATTACATGGGAATTTAGAATTAAACAACTCGCCAAGTCTCATTTCCAGAGATGGTACTTCCTGGTCAGCATTCAAGTGCATTAACAGCTCAGTATGGGGAAGCTGGGAGACAGGAGTTCAAATTCTGATTAGTTTTCTCACTTTCAAACACTTTCTTTTAACATTAAACTCCTGCATTAAACATGCTCCTGTTCAGAATACTGTGAAGGTGCAGATAAAAGGAAACTAAGCCTAAAAAAAAGACGATAGTGTCAACAAATTGAAACGGTTAGTGCCATGCTTTATTTGCCTGAGTGAAATATATATTTAATGGGGGAATAAACTGTGACTATTCACAAACATTTTTAAATGCTTTCCCCATGCTCAGGTCTCTTCTGTGTTTGCCTCTGCTAATATTCATGTCATTGACTTTTACGAACACAAATGTTCAATGGAGGCAAATTTCAAAGCTGCTTATCCAAGAATATGTACTAAAATAGTTTTGAAAATTCATATTGGAAGTTGTGCACTCAGCAAACCAAAAAGAATACATAATATGACTTCAGACCATTCATATATCTTTAAGAGAGACATCAAATACTCACCTACAATGACTTGAATAACAATCAGAGTAGAAAAAGTAGAAATATTTCAAATAACGAATTTGAGAAAACTGCAATCTGATTAAGGATATTCTGCAGCCAGCCAAAGAAGCTAACCTCAGACAAATTGTGAGTTATTCACTTGGAGCTAGTCTCGATGCTCTTGTTTGTTAAAATCATTGTTGTCATAATGCTGTGTTTGCTAGACTGCACTACAGTTTTAACGTTGGTCAAATCTGCATGTAAACAAGTGAAATTTTGATACTTGATAATTATTTGTATTTAGTAGCAGTTAGACACCCCAGCTTCAGAGACTGAGGCTCCACTGTGCAAGGTACTTGTACATGCACATAATAAGAGACAGACCCTAACCCGAAAAACTTACACTCTAAGCCCTGGTCTACACTAGGACTTTAGGTCGAATTTAGCAGCGTTAAATCAATGTAAACCTGCACCTGTCCACACGATGAAGCCCTTTATTTCAACTTAAAGGGCTCTTAAAATCGATTTCCTTACTCCACCCCTGACAAGTGGATTAGCGCTTAAATTGGCCTTGCCGGGTCAAATTTGGGGTACTGTGGACACAATTCGACGGTATTGGCCTCCAGGAGCTATCCCAGAGTGCTCCATTGTGACTGCTCTGGACAGCACTCTCAACTCAGATGCACGATTGTTTGCCGTTGCTCTGACGCAGGGAGGGGCGACTGACGACACGGCTTACAGGGTTGGCTTACAGGGAGCTAAAATCAACAAAGGGGGTGGCTTTACATCAAGGAGTATTTCAGGCAGGACTTCACGGAGGGTTCCAATAAGAAATGGTGCACCTAAGTTATTGTTCTTATTGGAACAAGGAGGTTAGTCTGGCCTCTGATTGATACATGGCTAGATTTACCTCGCTGCACCTTCTCTGTGAGTGACTGCACTGTGACCTAGAGGAATGAGCCCCCTAGACGGAGGGCGGGGGGGGGGGGTTTGCAAATGAGTACAAAACAAATCTGGTCTATTTCTTGTTTTGATACACTCCATCTATCTTTTACATCTTTGGCTGGCAGCAGACGGTGCAGAAGGACTGCATGCCATCCACATCTCATGGCTGCTCGGCAGAAGATGGTACAATAGGACTGCTAGCCATCCTCATCTCTTCCTGCCCGGCAGAAGATGATGCAATAGGACTGCTAGCAATCCGTATCACCTGCCTGCTCACCATAAGATGGTTCAATAGGACTGACTGCAGGACTAAAGAGAATGACTTGATCAAGTCACTCCAAATTTAGTCCCTGCGCCCGTGTCTGCCCAGGCGCTCCTGACCGACCTCACACAGGTGACCAGGAGCACCTCGGACATGACGATGACGGCTACCAGTCCTATTGCACCGTCTGCTGCCACAAGGCAATGGGTTGCTGCTGCTGTGTAGCAATGCAGTACCGCGTCTGCCAGCACCCAGGAGACATAGGGTGACAGTGAGCTGAGCGGGCTCCATGCTTGCCGTGGTATGGCGTCTGCACAGGTAACTCAGGAAAAAAGGCATGAAACGATTGTCTGCCCTAGCTTTCACAGAGGGAGGGAGGGAACGGGGGCCTGACGATATGTACCCAGAACCACCCGCGACAATGTTTTAGCCCCATCAGGCATTGGAATTCTCAACCCAGAATTCCAATGGGCAGCGGAGACTGCGGGAACTGTGGGATAGCTACCCACAGTGCAATGCTCCGGAAGTTGACTCTAACCTCGGTACTGTGGAAGCGCTCCGCCGAGTTAATGCACTTAATGCACTTAGAGCATTTTCTGTGGGGACACACACACTCGAATATATAAAACCGATTTCTAAAAAACCGACTTCTATAAATTCGACCTAATTTCGTAGTGTAGACATACCCTAAATAGACAATACAAACAAAGGATGGGAGATTGGGGAACTGAGACAGAGGGACATTAAATGTCTTGCCTTAGGTCACTCACACAGAAAATCCGTATACCCTAGAATTGAACCCAGTTCTTCTAAGTCCCTGTGCAGAGCCTTAAACACAAGGCACCGAAACTGTCATCTCAGCCAAGTAGGGATGCTCTAGGAGCTACCTGTTCTGTACGGATAAAACATTGCACTGCTGCTCTGAGTAGAATTTTGTCATTGGCTAAGTTAGCCAGTCAGAAGCTGTATCAATCCCTCCTGCGCATTCAGAATACACGTGCAGATCTGAGGTAAAGTTTGTTAGCTCCATACGTTGTGATTTGAGGATCCCTCTTAGGTTTTAGCAGCTGAGTAAGAGCTGAGAGACTTGCTCCCTTTAGTATCATATGTGTATCAAGATCTTCATAAAAGATGCATTTAGGAACAAATTTATTAATTCTATTTGGAAACACCAGGCTGGCTTTTTTGTTTGTTTGTTTGGGGAGTTTTTTCTGGTTTTTTGCATGAACTACTAAACTTAAAATCTACAAAATCTTGGAGAAGACATGTTTTCTTGTCCCTGACGTCAGTTCTCAACTATCCATGGTTCTTTTTACACAGCTACATCAGGAAAGTGCAAGTGCCATTACATGCATCCTGTAACTACACCTCAATGATAATAAAGTTATAGCATTCACTATTCCTTTTGCCAAAATACACCACAAGATAACTACAGTTATTTCCTATTCTAAGCATAGGGGAAATCAGGGCATCAAGGATAACATTCTGCGATAACTGTTGGCTAAGGCTGCTTTTAACAATAGAAAGCCCTCTTCTAGTGTTTGAGGGAAAGTGTGGGAACGTACAGCATATTTATAAACACAGACAACAGATTGCACATTTTCCCACTAGCAGAAGTACTGTTCACAAATCAAAAGAGTTTCTCAGCCTGAAGTGTCAAATTTCCTTTTACGTGACATCGCCAGCCAAATAAGGCAATGTAGTTTTATTCTTCATATGGTGACTAAGCAGTAACATTTTCAAGTTCCCTAACAGAAGAAATATGTGAAGGAAGAACAAAGTTCTCCTGATCTGAGCTTGGCATGCTGACAGTACAGGAGTAGGTTCTAGCAGAAGAGCCAGGAGAGTTCAAAATCAGTCTGGGAGCTGGTCTCCCTTTATGCTTTCTATACTCCAATAAAAATAAAATGCAATGGTTTTGTTATCAAGAAGAGTTCATTCACACAGATTCTGATCTCACACTGATTTTATCCCACCATAACCAAATCTCCTCTACTGGAAGTTGCAGCGGTCCTTTTGTTTTTTCTGCTGTAAGCAGACTCAGACCGCTACTTTCATCTTTGTCTGCAAATTGCATATACAAAAAATAACGCGAGAAATCAGATGCAATCGTGCTTGCATCAATTGAGGTCAATTATAAATACATATATGTATATGTTCTTTAATAAATAATAAATAATAATAATGCCACTTATCTCTTACATTGTGCTTTTCATCAGTAGATCTCAAAACATTTTACAAATGGTCATTACTATTAACCCCATTTTACAGATTGGGAAACCAAGGCACAAAGAGGTGAAGTGACTTGCCCAAGGTCACCCAGTAGACCAGCTTCAGAGCCGGGAATAGAACCCATATCTCCTGGGTCTCAGTCCAGTGCTCAATAAACCCTTCTCCTCTTCCCGCCCCCCAGGTGTGAAACTAACCAATACAAATAAAAGGGGTAGGAATTTCTACATACTAGCTTGATGTTTTAAATCATGACTAGAAACAGAAGGACATCTATTCCTCCACTCAGTACGACCGTACATTTTTGCAGAAGGGATGAGTTTTTGTCCATTGTGTTTATACATTGTGGATGAGTGAATCTAATATTACATTTTATATACAGCACAAGCACTAGGGCTAGTTAGCCAGCTGAACAGTGCTCATACTTTACTGGTCTATTGGTGCATTTATTGATTTCAATTTCCAAAATATGTGCCTATACATCTGCTTTAAGTATTTATGGTACATGAATTTCAAACTTATCAACAGGAAACCAAAAAAGTAATATGACATGCGAAATAGAAACACTCTCATGGACTTTTATCAGACATACTATATTCTTTGTCCACCACACTATTTCCCCATGCTTAGAATAGGAAATAACAATGGTATCGCAGATATCACAGTGGAGTATTCCCGGGTCTGTTCATAAATGCTGACTTTATTAGTGACCATTGTATATTACTTTTGATGAATAATGTTTTGTTTTAGTCACTTGCAATCTCAGATAACTAGCTAACTAAATAAAAGAATTTTTTGCAACACGTCTATGTAATACTTCTGAAATATGGAGACTACTTACAATGATATGAAAAGTATCTTTCTTTGTTCTATATGCAACATTAGCCATCTTCTCCTTGACTCTCTCCCTCCCCTGAATCATAACATCCACAATATGGCTGTGAACACAGTGACACTTTAAGCAAGTCATAACCGAATCAATCAAATAATGTCAGTAACTCAGCAAGGACTGCTGACTTTGGACACAATCACAAGCTTTAACAAGGCATTCTTAAGAGAAAAATAACAAAATGGGTCCCTAAAACATGCAGACTAATTGGTAGGTGCCTCTCAACCATGAGACAAAGTGTAAAATGCAGAATTTGAACATTTCCGGTGTTGGTATTTAGTGTGGTATGAATAGTTAAGTTTATGCAAACATAATCCATTCTTTTGGGATATTCAGAACAGTAGTGTTTATACTACAGGAAATAAAAATGTGCTCATAGATATATGCCCAGCTAAATTACCAAACTTAGTCTCATTGGCAGAGCAAAGATGTGACTGAGGTCATGTGATTGTGATCTAAAACACATTAGGTTCAGCACAAGGTAGTGCCAATAATGAAACAGATATGAAGTCTAAATAACACTTAAATTTACACACACATTTTGCATGGCTCCCAGTAATTTCAAGTGCTAGCCCATCCACATGCATTCAAATCCTGAACTTAGTCTACCCTAAGTGTAATATTTGTGGCATATTTCCTTGCTCTTCTACTGATTATAGATTTCTCGGCTACATTAAGGGCTGTTCTAGATGGTCACTTAGTCCATACTAGCTAGTGCCAGCGGGGGAATAGTCCGCTATTTTGGGGAACTTTCCTGGCTTCTGAACTACCCCGGTGAAGTGGGCTAGCGAAAGGATCGGAGTCCTCGCTCCCACTTCCTTTACACAGTGGCCTCCCTGCCCTTGAGGACTCCCCTTCCACTCTCCTGTCTGGCAGAGTCCTCGTAACCCCAACAAGGCTGGGCCCAGGATTCCTGGGGGGCTCGACTCCCAACCCTGCTGTGGTCACCTACGACAGGGGCTAGGGTGTCCCCACTTCGGGGTACTCTCTCTGCACTGGGCACTTCTCTGACCCATGTTAAAGCAAATGCAAGTTATTTAATCAAAAATTAATTTTAAAAAGAATAAGGAATAATGAGAAAGTTTAAAGGAAACACATCAACCCGCTCTGTGGCAGGGAACATCACAAACAGTGTCTCTGGAATGTCAGGGCAGTTCACAGTCTGTTCCTTGTAAGTCCCAGGCCTTCTTCTCAGGCCCTGGCTGTGCTGCAGGGATGCTGTGGGTTGGACACTTCCTCTGGTGGTGACCACACGCTCTCACGCTCTAAGTGGTAGGACCCTTCTTCCTAGTGTTGCCCCCGCCCTGTCGGGGTTATGACCCAAGCCTGGCCCGCAGAGCCTCTTGGCTGAGGTGTCTCCCTGTGCTGGGCCCGCTGCCCAGGGTCCCCCTCGCTCTCCCCAGCTGCTCACCGCACCCAGCTCTGGACTGTTCCAGCCCCAGCTCCACCACTCTGTCTCAGCACTGCTGCTCTGCCTCCAGCTCCCTGGGCTGCTTCTTTGGCCCCTCTGCCTCTGGTTGCTGCAGCTCTGCTCCGAGCACAGGTCTGCTCTGCAGGCTGCTTCTGTGACTCTGCTCCCAGCACTGACCTGCTTCCTGGGCTGCTTTTCTGGCCCCTCTGGCTCTGGTTGCTGCAGCTCTGCTCCCAGGGCAAGTCTGCTCTCTCTGGGCTGTGCCCCTGACTTTGGGGCTGCAGCTCTGCTCCCAGGACGGGGTCTGCTCTCTCTGGGCTGCTTTTCTGGCCCCTCTGGATCTGGTTGCTGCAGCTCTGCTCCCAGGGCAAGTCTGCTCTCTCTGGGCTGTGCCTCTGACTTTGGGGCTGCAGCTCTACTCCCAGGACAGGGTCTGCTCTCTCTGGATCTGGCACAGCTCTGCTCCCCAGCTCAGCTTGGGCCCCTTCTTTCTCCTTAGCTCGGCCCCACTCTGTCTGACCCAGGCAATTCCAGCTCACACGGAGGACGGGACGTCCCCGGCCTCCTGACTCCCTGATTAGCCTCCTGGGGTCTATCAGTCGCAGGGTCCTGATTTCCCATAGACCCTTCCCCTTTTAGTACGGGGAGCCAGCCAACCAAAACACCCCCACTGAATGTTAGTAAGGGGGCAACAGTCCCCTTACGTTAGGATGCAAATTCTAGTGCACATGTCACACACTAATTGGCCCATGTGAACCCTGCTGGAACACACTAAAAATTCCCTTGTGCATGTTCATGTAGTACTATTTCAGACAGGACAACATTAATGCACACTGTTAAGCAACTTTCAGTGCATGCCAGTAGGGTCCACATGGACCAGTTAGTGAGCAAAAACACTCATGTGCACTAGAATTTACAATCCAGCTAGTGAGGATTATTGGACCATATAGACAATCTGTAACATAGAAAAGCAATGTAAACTGCAATGCTTTAAATAAAGTTTTCATAGAATCTACAGATTCAACATCTCTTCCCTTGTCCTCCCCTTCCATCTATGCAACACAAATATTTATGGTACATTTTAGAATTAAAGACACTGCAATATGACACAGTGCAAGCAGAAATAAATGATGTATGTCAACACAAAGTTTAACTCTCTCCGCTTTCCCCAAGCTATCGAGATTTAAGATATCCCTCAAGTTATTATTTCTAAATCCCTACAGAATTGCAAAAAGAAAAGGAGTACTTGTGGCACAGTGGGGAGATTTATATACATAGAGAACATGAAACAATGGGTGTTACCATACACACTGTAACGAGAGTGATCAGGTAAGGTGAGCTATTACCAGCAGGAGAGCCGGGGGCGGGGGGGAACCTTTTGTAGTGATAATCAAGGTGGGTCATTTCCAGCAGTTGACAAGAACATCTGAGGAACAGTGGGGGTTGGGGAATAAACATGGGGAAACAGTTTTACTTTGTGTAATGACCTATCCACTCCCAATCTCTATTCAAGCCTAAATTAATTGTATCCAGCTTGCAAATTAATTCCAATTCAGCAGTCTTTTGTGGAGTCTGTTTTTGAGGTTTTCTTGTTGAAGAATTGCAACTTTTAGGTCTGTAATCGAGTGACCAGAGAGATTGAAGTGTTCTCCAACTGGTTTTTGAATGTTATAATTCTTGATGTCTGATTGGTGTCCATTGATTCTTTTACGTAGACACTGTCCAGTTTGACCAATGTACATGGCAGAGGGGCATTGCTGGCACATGATGGCATCTATCACATTGGTAGATGTGCAGGTGAACGAGCCTCTGATAGTGTGGCTGATGTGATTAGGCCCTATGATGGTGTCCCCTGAATAGATATGTGGACACAGTTGGCAACGGGATTGGTTGCAAGGATAGGTTCCTGGGTTAGTGGTTCTGTTGTGTGGTGTGTGGTTGCTGGTGAGTATTTGCTTCAGGTTGGGGGGCTGTCTATAAGCAAGGCCTGGCCTGTCTCCCAAGATCTGTGAGAGTGATGGGTCATCTTTCAGGATAGGTTGTAGATCCTTGATGATATGTTGGAGAGGTTTTAGTTGGGGGCTGAAGGTGATGGCTACTGGCGTTCTGTTATTTTCTTTGTTGGGAATCTTATAGAATTGCAAGGCGTCTTATAGAAAAAAAGAAAGAAAGGCAGGTCCCTATCTTCGGGTACTTATAACTGAGGGACCCAGTTTTGCACAAACCAATTCCAGTGAGTAGCTCTCTCTTAGGTGAGCAGTCCCAGTTTAGTCAACAAAGCTATTCATATAGAGCTAGATAGTACTAAGGGGGTTCACTGTTATGCTGGAGGATGGATGGCTTCTAGCAACCATGTCTTTGACCTACAGGCAATCACAAACATTGCTGAAACTAATGGGTGTGCTAACCACCTGCTAGATGAGGGAACAATTAAATGCCGCATTTGTTTACAGATAGCTGAAACAATGGAAGCCACCACCCAAAAAAGAGAATGAATGCAAACGCAAGGGCTAGGGATTAATTTGATTTGCAGCTGCTTGTATGTAGGTAAAAAAGGACCAAGACAGAAGACAGTGAGAGCAGCAGGAAAACCAAGAGACAGCAAGAGATGCACTTGAAGTGTGGCCCTGAATGAAAGTGAAGAGTGAGAGAGAGAGATTTTTGGGTAGAGTACTGGCTGGAAAGGCAGGCTTGGAATTGTGAGCAAGGAAATTGATTTCTCTTTGATGTTACTCTGTTCAGCGGAACAGGACTTTGTGTATATTTTTTGTATACAGGATTGCATCAAATAAACACTGGACTATATTATCAACTTCGTCTTCTAATAGAAACGACCACCAAAGCCCCAAATATTGGCTAACCACCTAGGCCAACCGCTGGTGAGCAGCTACTGACACAAATGGTCCATTCACTTCACCACAGTTGTGTGTATAAGAAAGTGCTCACGAATGGCAGCAAGGGGTTCAGAATCCAGCCCATAAATGAGTGTGTGCAAATGAGTAAGTATGTGATGGACCTCAGCCTAAATTATGCACAGCTGTGATTTCTTTAATCAATCAGTTTTAACAAATGAAACAATCTCACATGGATTTAGAATCTTCCATTTTAGGTTATTAATTTAAGATTTTCTCCGCAGATCTTAGGGCATCGGAGTAGTTACAAAACAAAGTGTCCTGCCCCTTCTATATCTCCTGGAAAGAATGATATATCAGAAACTCCAGGTGGCGTTTACTTACATTTTCCCCTACTGTTGGTTTTCCCATGGAAGTGTGCAACAAAGCCCTAAGTGTTCAGTATGGATTCCACTAGGTGAATATCACACCGGGGCATGGTCTGAGCATTTTTAAAAACTGTGTGGTTTTTAGAGATGAATATAAAATACATATAGGAAATTGGTACATATAATCATCATTGCTTCATATCAAAAGTCAGCTACAATTACATAAGAAAACAAAAATGAAAAAAAATATCAATTTAAAAACACTCTATGATGTTTGGACCATTAGAAAGAATACCATTTACCTTGGGAGACAGTTACTCTTCCATTATATTTATATAAACAGTAATAGAACTCAACAGTGCAACAAGTTTTCCCCACATCTTCATTTCAGATAGTTGACAAAGACTCTGCTGTCAAACTTCACAGAGTGATCTGGGCTGCCAAACCTGAATAAGTTTGACGGACTGCTCCAGCAATGATCCTACAAGAACAAATTCTAGTTCTCTCGCTCCAGAGATTAAAAAAAACAGCTTTGTAAAGTTATCACTAAGGCTACTTCAATTTGTAATTTGCACTCTATAATTTTGGTCACTTGAACATGGCATCCACTACATGGCATCTTATACTGCTACAGACCTCACTGTAAGACTTGTTATGCCTCATCCAGTGTGCTTTGTGTTACTTCTCACCCAGAGAGAGAGCTAGGCCAGGGCTATTCAATTTTTATTCTGGTCAAGGTCCAAATTGCTTGGTCAGGGTATAGTCAAGGTCCAGAAACCAGGGAAAATACTTCAAATATATAGTAACAACAATGATAAAAAGTAAATAAAAAGATTTTGGGGTCCGTTCAAAAGCGTCTTGTGGTCCGGATTTGGCGCACAGTCTGCCTATTGACTACCCCTGAGCTAGGCTCACAAAAATGCTGTCCGATATCACTTTCCATCTCAAAAACATCCTGTTCCCAACCCCAGGGGACAGAGAAGTTGAGTGTGCCAGGAAGAAGCTTTGCCAGTACCAAAAGCAACAACTCCAGGGCTCAGACAAAAAGTGGGAGGTGGAGAGAAGGCTGCTTTCTACTCATGTCCTGCTACAGAGCTTTTTTGTTGTTGTTTTTGTTGCTGTTACTTCAGCTTTTTAAACATAATGAAGCAAGTGTTCTGATCACAGTATTTCAGAGCTAAATATTCAGGGACACCAATGAGTTATTTTAAGTCTGTAAAATGAAATTACAAAATATTTGGGTTCATGAAGTTTTATTCACTTCAGAAACAATGATATATACTGAAGAGTCTGGAAGCAACAGGACCTACCTAGATGAAGCAGTTCTTGAAATTTTAGTTTCTGTTTTAGGGACCAAATCTAGAAATCTTAATTCAGGCAAAACTTTCATTTAAAACAGTGAAGTGCAGGTAGCTTTCAGATTTTAACATCAGATTGTTCCCAGTTTTTCTTTGTGCATGTATTTAGAACAAGAATGTATAAAGCTCCGTAATGCTTCATGTTTTATTCAGCAAGTAGGCTACGTTTAATTTAACCAGACAAAACAAATATTTCATCATTTTAATTGGAAAATCCCTCACTCAGACACCACGAGAAAAGGACTACCCAACCAGGGGGCTTGCAGGCTGCAGGGAGCCCATAAATCTGCTACCGTGGGGGCTCTGGCATTGTATTCAATGCCATTTTTAAGAGCCAGTATGATAGGCTGTGTGGGGAGCCCCATAAAACTCTTTAATAGAAACAGTGGACCACTACTAGGGCAAAAAGTTTGAGAAGCCTCGTATGCCAGTAGAATATATAATACAGTTTGCTAACAATGTATAAAAAACAGTCCAAGAAAACAGAATTGTTAGTAGCTCTAAAACAAGTCAAACCTTTTTGTGTATTGCCATATTTGGTAGAAGACTTAAAATTTAAGCAGTCACAACTCAACCAAATGGCATCTATATCTTGTCAATAGAAGAATTTCCTCCCCCCTCCCATTTCCTCCTCCTAGAGCAGAGGAGGCAACATAAGTATAACTTTGAAAGATAACATCATTACTCTCTCTTCTCCTCTGATGCTCCTTTCACTTTTAAAGTATGTATTCTCAAAAGACCTCTTTCGAGTACTAGAGAGGCATTGCTACTGAAAGTGCAACAGGCTGGCAGGCAGCAGCAGGTGTATGGAGCAGTGGCATATAAAGAAACATCAGTAAGAGAACAGCCGAGGATGAATTTCCTAGACTACATGCAAGACAGGCAAAACAAATCTAATAGGGAAGCACTGACTGTCCCTAGGTACTCAATTTCTCAACCCTCTCTTAATAAATTACTCTTGAAGGAAAAAAATCAAATATAATTAGCAATAAGAAAATCCATACCAGACAATGGATTTGATTACATTTGCCGTTCTCTTTTCCATTAATTTCTAATGTAAGCACCTTTTTGTCATAAGCAAAAGCTATACAACTTTCTACTAACCATTATTACTGACAGTGTAGTAGCACCTACAGTCTCGTAGATAATTTCGAAAAACAGAGGAAGACATAGTCCCTGTTTCACAGTATAAATGGGATGAAACCAATGACCCAACTGTTGATTTCCAGCTTTATTTTTTATGGTTCCATAACAAGCAATAAATACAAAGTGAATATTCAGATGAATGACGCCATTTCAATTATGCTATTTTAGTACTTTAGATCATTTTTCATAACTGAAAATAATATCAAACCTGGAGCACCAGAAAGCATTATTTTAAAATCATTTCAGTATCTATATACAGTAACTATACTTACCCCTACTTTAAAGACAAGAAATAACATGGTCACTAGGAAATCACCTGGTTCAAAACCAGAAACAATATGGATCCACAAAAGAAGGAAGAAGTTAATACATTTCCTTGTTGCTTGCTATGTGTCAATCCCAATGCATCCTCTAGTTTGCTACCACCCAGAAACAAAAATTGCCTTTTCACACAGAAACAAAAGTTGTATTTTTATAAAATGGTTAATCACTTTTTTATGATCAAGTAGACAGTTTATATTTGCAGCTAAGGGAATAGATTCTTCTAAACAGACCCTTCTCCCTACTGAAAGTCTGCAACTCCACAGCAAAAGTAACTAGTATCCACTACTTCTATAATTCACTGAAAAATCCTACATAAATCCCCACAGAGCCACATTACTCTAAGTCCCAAGCTAACTCTAGCCAGAACTGCAATTTACAAGTTATACTGAAACCATATGAGATTACCATATTAATGTAGTATATACTATGTTACATTCTAACTCACTAAAGGCCAAATCCTGATCCCACCAAAGTCTAAGGCAAAACATCTTTGACCTGAGTGAGGGAAGGATTTCACCCTATAAATGGTTCTGCTTTCTAGGATAATGTGACTTACTGGATACTGTCCATCAAGAAACCGTGCTTGTTGTGGTACTGGAATTAGTAACAAACCGTCACTGTAACTTTATGGTGATGACTGAAAGATGATTGATCTATTGCCTATAATTTCAGGGGCACAGAGTCAAACTCCCAGGGAGAGAGAACCATTAACATGCAAATCAAGAACACTTGCAATCTGACCAAGATGTAGGCAAGATCAAAGGGGCTTTTGAATTTCCTGGTTTGGGGAAAGGAAGTTAGTAAAATAATCCCAGGTCTCAAAAAGAAGGTGTACGATTATCAGTATGCAGTACAATGGCTACTGTACTGAGACAAGACAGAGATAAATTTGTTTCCTAAAACAGGACACCTGAACAAACGTTCTTTATCCTGACATGAACACAAACTAAGAACTCCAGCATTTACATACCCTACTTCAAGGACTCCCTTAAGACATACCAGAAGTAGGAAGTCCAGAGAGGGGGTGGGGGTTCTCTGACACCAAGCAGATTTTGTGCCAAAGAACACAGGATTCACAAGCTACAGTGCTGGAAGGACAAAAAGGCTATGAGATAATAACAAACAGTAACCCAAAGACGTGAGTATTAATTTTTTCTTTTATAATTTCTCTTTGCTGTAAGAACGGTGCCTTATCTAGATAAACTGTTATCTAGTGCAAGACAGGATAGATTTTATACCACTTTCCATTTGATTTCCTATGACACACTCATATTCCTCACCAACTGTTTTAATTGTGTAGAGATATTTAGGTCTGATATCATTCTGGGGTACTTCCAGGAAGTCCCTTCTTGAAAAGAAGGAAAATGAACTCATAACCTCTGACAAAAGGGGCACTCAGTCAAAGGACTAAGGGCTTGTCTTCATTGCAGAGTTAACTCGAGATCCATCCACACACAAAAACCCTTGAGTGTGGTGGTAATTTTAACTCAAGTTGGCTGGCCCATCACAGCGTACAGGCTAAAGCTTGAGTTAGCACAACTCATCAGCCTTAAACAAAATCTCTCTGTACAGCGTAAGTGTTACTTTGCAGTGATGCTGCTCTCACTTGAGCTCGGTTCACTAGAGATGATTTTGCTTGAGGGACGATAACTTAACTCTGCAGTGAAAACAAAGCCAAAGGCAAAAACTGTCTGTCCTCCAAAGGTATTGCCAAAATGTTTGCTACCATCGGTAAGGTGCATAAGTAAATCTGGTGACTGACAGAAGCACAGATGACTGAAGCTGACAAAAACAGAGACTTAGCGACAAGCTACCATGTAAAATCATTAATATGCCTATTGTGGCCAAGTTAACAATGTTGTAGGAACAGTAACTCCACATATGCACAGGTTTGTCATGTAGAATAGTGCATGGTTGCACAGGTAATCAGATGTTAAATTACATCAACACTGCTAATCTTTGAAAACAGAATATTAATAAGATGAAGAGGTTTAAAACATGTGTATATTACAATTAGTGGGTCAAATTCAGTGGTGACAAATAGAGATGTACGTCAGACAGCTGGAAAAAGCGCTCTTTAGCAGGTTTACAGATAATAGTGTAACTTAAACCAATTTGGAATTCTGTATGGAATTAGACCTCATCTAAGCAACGTGCCCACTTATATCAGGGTTGAATTGGCTCTGGGAGCATTGCTCATCGTGAGGTTTAAGTTGCGGGAGGAGGAAGGATGCCTATTTCATATCCCTTGGCCTTCTGTAAATGTCTACATCCCTCTCTTCTGCACCTGCAAGTTACACTTATGTTATATATTCAGGTACAACTTTGCCACCTAATTTATGCCTAGTCTGCAATCAAAATACTATTTATCAGCACACCACTGTTTAATCACTACTGGATTTGGACTTTGGTATTGAGAACAGATCATATTGTGGGGGAAAAAACACCTTGGTTTCAATAATTAACATTCATAGCTGCTGCTTAACATCTGGAGAAATGCCTTTTTTTAAAAAAAAAGTAGCCATATATAGCCTCTGGTAATGCTGCACGTTGCTAATGTTTAAGTTTTAGTCCCATAAAGTTACTTGGCACTGCTGAAACCTGGTCAAATGAATCACATGGTTAGAATCTTAAAATCTTTGGTTATAACCTGTTTAGGAAGGATAGTGTGGTTAAAAGGGGCTGGGGGTGGCTCTCTTCATTAAAGACACCTTTACCTGCTAGAGTTATTAGTAACTCTGAACCACAGAATCTTGTGTGTACATATCTATGGAACAATGTACTGATTAACAAAGCTGAGGAGGTGGTACTGGTGGGGGTCTGCAGAAGACCACCCAATCAAAATAGAGAACAGTTTGACTTACTTCTTATGCACCTACCTGTAATGTGTGAAAAAAAAAGGTCTTGCTTTGGGAGGCTTCAATTTGGGTAATTACAAGTCATTTACCCTGACACCTCTCCGAGGCAAAATAATGGAAAAACCGATACGGGATTCAATTAATAAAGAAATTACCAAATAGAAATATAATTAATGCCAGTCAATATGGTATTATGGAAAATAGGTCTTGACAAGCAAACCTGATGTCATTCTATTACGAGCTTACAAGTTTGGATGACAAAGATAACTGCATAGATGTAATACACTTTTGTAAGGTGCTTGATTTAGTACCACACGACATTCTGATTAAAAATAGCACGAAACAATACCAATAAAGCACACATTCAATGGATTAAGAACTGGCTAAGTGACAGATGTCAAGAAGTAGTTATCAGTGAGGAATTATTACCAAACGCAGGTGTTTCTCATGTAGCTCCACAGAGTTCAATATTGGGCTAAATGCTAATTAACATTTTCATTAATTGTCTGGAAGTAAACATAAAATCACTGCTGATAATATTTGTGAATGACACAAAGATTGGAGGAGTGGTAAGTAATGAGGAGGACAGGACAGTCATACAGAGCAATCCAGAATGAATGGGTCCATCTTACCAAACTAACAATACAGCCAAACGAAAAGTTAGACATTTAGAGACAAGACACGTCAGTCATATATACAGAAGTGGGGACTTTGTATCCTGGTAAGCAGTGACTCTGAAAAAGATGCAGGGGTCATAGTAGACAAGCAAATCCACATGAGCTCCCAATGCAATGCTAGGTTTCAGAGTAGCAGCCGTGTTAGTCTGTATTCGCAAAAATTAGCAATGCTGGAACTAAAAGGGCTAACGCAATCCTTGGGTAAATAAACTGAAGAGTAGGATTAAGGAGGTGATTAAGGAGACCTCTGTCTATGGCCATGGTGAGACCTATTTCAGAACTCTGCATTCAGTTCTGGTGTCCATGTTTTTAAAAAGATATTGAAAAAGTAGCAAGGGTGAAGAAAAGAAAAGTACCACCAAAAAAGATCTGAGGGCTAGAGAAAATACTTTACAGGGAGAGATTGAAAGAAGTCAATCTGTTTAGCTTATCAAAAAGACAAATTAGAGCTGACTTGATTACACAATGTATGTACCTTCATACGGAGAAGACAGCAGGTATTAAAAGGTTCTTTAATTAGGTGAGAAAAGAATAAGACCACTTCGCTGGAAGCTGAAGCCAGGTAAATGAGAAATAAGGCACTTTTTTTCTTTTTTCAACAGTGAGAGTGACTAACAACTGGAACAAACTACAAAGGCAAGTGGTTGATTCTCTATCTCTTAACGTCTTCAAAGATGAAATAGATGCTAAAGCTAAATACAAGTTATGCTTTAGCCATACACAAGTTTTTGGGCTCAACACTGGGGTAACTGGGTGAAATTTAAAGGCCTGGGACATTCATGAGGTGAGACTATATCTCATTAGATCCCTTCTGCCCGTAAGTTCTACGAATCTATAAAAGAAAATGTAAAAGAAACTGTTACAAGTTAAAGGTGTTGGGGTTCAGTGCTGATAGCAGCATATTCATCTTTACACCAAAATATTAATAAAAAGGAAAAAGAGGAAGAGAAAAATAAAAGCAAACAATCCTTCACCTTCCCATGTTAAATTATCTCGAACTGTTGTGGACGGGTTGAATTGCTGTTTTCATCCTATCAGTAACAAAGTATAATATTATGTACAGTACAACATGAAACCGGTAAAATTATATTTCTTAAATAAGTTAGCAGTGGTACTGATCGTCTGATACGAATCCAGAGAACAAACAAACAAACAAACCCGGACACTAAAAAATTTCATTAAAGAAAAATTAAAATAAGTTCAGTTGCTCTTAGGCAAGACATAATGTAATCATATGTTAAACAAGTGCCAGTATGTCCAAAGTAAATTGGATTACCTTTGCAAGTGATTTAACTGTGGAAGTAAAGTTAAGTAAAGTTTCGGAATACAGCTAGGAAAGGAGCAACAAGAAAGACTGGTTTAGAGGATAAGGAAGAAGACTCAAAAGGAGAAGGAAGGCCAGTTAGCAGGATGTACTGGGAGGAATGGCAGCACTGGGAAGAGACTGTTCAGAAACAGAACCCACAGATTTTATGAACAGCAGCACAGAAAATAAATCATGGGAATGGTTCGAGAGGGAAAGGGAAAGCATCAGGAACAGAACTATTTTTCCCCACCTGAACTAATGAACATGTGTTCACAGGCCATGAAGATTGAGAAGGGTTGCATTCAAATAAATTGACTCCCCAATCCCCAAAAATAAATAAAAAAACATTTAAACCTTATCACAAATCCATAGGGTTGTTGAGCTAGCATTGCTGACTGCATATGATTACGTATGTCCATATACAGGTATGTCCATAACCATATGGTTATGTATGTCCATAAACAGGTATGTCCACACAGCAAAAGCTGGGCATAGGCCTGAATCCAGCCACCGCAGGTAACTATAGCAGTAATGACAGCACAGCCCAGGCTTCAGAGTGGGCTAGTGAGTGAAGTATGTACCCAGGATGCGTGCCAGGTTTGTTGAAGCCTGTGCTTTGCTTCCTTCACTATTGTTACCCACACTAGGTGAATTCAGTCTAGCTCAGATGTGCCCATAGAATAAGTACTTCTGTCGCCACTATCCGAACAGAGCAGATCTCTCTGTTGCACGGCTTCCACAGGACTACTGCCTGCACCAGGAGCTGGACATTTTTCTCTCTCACACAATAGCAAAATATATTCCAGTGTAAGACCAAATACACTTTCCACTACCTGATGGCATTAATAACACGTGGGTGCTGCCAAAAATACTGGGTATGCTGCAGTGTTGCTGACCTATGCCTCGCAAAATAAATCTTTTCCATTTCATGTGGTGCACACATATGATATATTATTCGCAGAGATACAAACACACAAAACAGGAATCAGAGAACTCTTTATGGAAATAAAATAAACTCAGATAAGTCTGGATGTCATGTGATATAACAGGGCTGAAAAAAAACCTGTTTGCCCAAAAGTGTTTTTCTTTTAAGGAAACATGTCATTTCCTTGGGTGATCTGCCACTGCCTCAGTCACCTTCCAGGTTGTCTAGTTTGAGCATGATCTTTGCTGGGCACTCAACACATTGCCTTTACTTCCTGATCCAAACTGTAGTGCTGTCTTTCAGATCAGATGTAAAACCAAGGACTTTGACCACGGGTGGCCATTAAATATAACGTAGCACATTTCACACGATTAGGGGTGCTAGCCCCAGTGCTTTGGCCAGGTTTCTACATATCTGGCTTTTAGACTTTAAATTGAATAAATTATTCTTCTTCACTTCCTGAATTAATTACTGCCTGCTATTATTATTTTATACAGAACCCCATGAAAGTCTTTGGGTCTGTTCACAAAGAAATATCAATGAATTTGTTTCTTAACAAGCAAACTTCAAAGATTCTTGTATGAAGTGTCCCAAAAGTGTGCATAGGGTCTTGCAGCAATAAATTCAAGCCATGAATGATCACAGCACTTCGGCCGTAATCAGTATCACGGCAATGTACCCAGCAGGTAAATATTGCCTTGCCAGAGGAGGATCAACCAGATCAAGGGCCAATGGCAAATCAAGAGTGCATCAAACACGTCAACATAATTTTTATAGCTCTATACAGAATGCAGAACAAGTCTGAACTACAAAGAAAACTAGTCTGGATCCTGACTTAATAGTCATGATGGTGCAGAGTTGTCTGATCTCAGCAACATGCCCACTGATAGCATACACCTTAGCTATGAGAAGCCCACAGATCCCAATCGATATTAGTAAAAGTGCTATGTCTCCTGCCCCACAACCCCATCCATGAAAAAGATGCTCTTAGACAGAATCATCCTTTGGGTCGTCCAGCATGCTTTGAATTGTGTCAACCTACTTACATTGTAAACCGGTAGCAGGAGCACTTGGTTTTACCAAACTTAACTTTTGGGTCAGATTTGACCTGACACTGTCCCTTTAAAGCAGCATATGCATTGTAGAGATTATTTGCTAGTGACATGCTTTACTGAGTGTGTCTGTTTCAAAATACCATTTGATTTTGCACTTTTACGGTAAATCACATTAAACAACAGCTGTATAGAATTTATATATGTTCACAGATATTAATATTCTCCCTGACCAGTTTCCACAACTAAGAGGGTAGTTTTATCACATACTGTGGAAAGGATATTACAGAATTCAGTGAACTTGTTGAAAATCTGGATTATTTCATCCTACCACTGTATTCTCATGTTTCAACAAGATACAAAGAATTAATTTTTACCTCTACCTTTTAAATGAAATATGCTTGAGAAGAATTCTGTAGCAGATGAAGGATCTCCCAGTTTATAATTCATACTGTTTTATATATATGAATATATGTTCCTCCTGCTGTGAGCATTCCCATATCTGTTGACTTAGCAAAATTTATCACTTTACATGCATGAATTATGATGTTTGCAACAATATAAATGGCTCCCACTGCAAAAGCTGCCACATTTGGTGAAATATGAAGGCAGGTGGTTTTTATACGAAAACAAAATATTATGGAACATTTAAAACAATGAGAAAACTACAAATATTTCAAGTTAAAAATCAGATGTGTCCAAAGGCCATTTACATGCAACCAAACAGTCACCAATGACATTTTTCCCCATTATTTGATATTCTGTATTTTGGTTTTGTGAAAAGTGAAGTACATAAAATTCTGAATAACCTAGATTCAATTCCCAGGAAGAAACAGTACAATCCTTTCATGAATCATTTTATAAAAGAAAGTATTTCACAGCTATCTTTTATGACTGGTGTCCTCAAGTAGAAAGTTAACTCTATGAAAAAAATACAGTCTGTGAGTACTTGTATAAATTGTTGTCTGTTTACCTGCAAATGATAAAAACCTCAACAGCTTTTACAATCCAAAGTTAATATAAACATTTATGACCCAATCCCAGAAGGTACTAACTGATTTAAAGTCCATGGACTTGAAGGGGATTTGCGGGTGCTTAGTGCCTCACAAGAGGTGCTCACCATTTGGCAGGGTTGGACACCTATAAGAGTATGCTTGGATTTTTTCTTTAATACATTTCCATCTGGATTAAATATAATAGCAGTGGCAGATAAAAAACAAGATTAAATGTGTTTAATTTCAAGTAATGCAATACATTTAATTTAAGGCTTAAAGGCCAAATCATGATGGTCCTCTGTGTTTGAATAAGGAGGTGGGGAAGGGAACAAAGAGGCTCTTCACCAGCACAACATGGCTGCAAAGTCCAGGGGAATGCGAAGGTTGTGCAACAGTGCAGGAGTGAAGGCTGGCATGAGGAAAGCACCAACTTTCTCTTTCTGACACTACATTACATTGCCGTAGCTCTTAGCTACACAACATGCTCAATGATCACCTGGACTTTTTACATCACATTTTACAACAATCAAAATCTTTGGCTCTTTAATACTCCTCCCCATCCCGCCCCCGCCAAGCCACAGGCCTCAATTCCCATGAAAACCTTTACTAGAAAACAGACACTGGATATTTTGCTGTATGTATGCCACTATTTTGTTAACATACTCACAATCAATGTAAGTAAAAAGATGGATGAAGACTAAAATTTCACAACCAACAGGAGAGGGGGAAACTCTTTTACCTCACTCATTGGTTTGGCCTCTTAGTTATTCCTATCACTAGGAATAAAATAATGCCCTCAAATCTTGGAATGTTAATTTTTCCATTACAACGGGCTAGCTTATTGAGATGTACAACATTTGTGTCTTCAGCTGCAGGTGCCCTTTAAATGATCCCTTTATTAAATGGCTGAATTTTTCAAACATGACTACCCACCTTATAGGAATGAATGTCTTGCTTCTGTTACAGCATTTGTTAAAGCCTGAGGGCCCCTTGGGAAACTAAAGAAAATGTCCCTGATACCAGAGGTCACAGTAGTACCACAGTTGACATCTTTCACCTCACATGTCAAATGCTCCAATAAGCAACACACTTCCCAATTAAATAACTACTGACAAAAAGATCTGAAGTTATCTGTAGGCCTCCGTGTAACTGATTACATGGTATTATAAGCAAGTGGGTCACTCAGAGGTCAAATTCTAACTTACATTCCTTTACTAATTAAAATAAAAAACTATACAGAATTTGTGGATCGAAACTGATAACTAAAGTCTTGGAAAATATTCTGGTTGCTTTAAATTAAAATAAGGGTTCTCCCACCCCACCTCCAGCCTGCAACAAAAGCTGCCGTACTGCTAGCCATGCTAATTAAAAGTACTTAAAAGCATCCCCACTATAAGCTTTCAGCATTGAGCCTTTTAGATTAGCAATCTCACCTCAAAATTGCATCAATACAATCAGAAAATATGATAATGTACTAAAAATAAGACTGAGGAAAGACTTTCTGCTTAGCTAGTGTGTAATGCACTGCATGTGCTATGCCAACAGGGAACGCTGTAAGCCATGAACTCATGAAACTGGAACCCCAGTGCACAAGGCCAAAGGGAGTTTTGAACTGCCATTTGCTGATTGATGCCAGCTCAATTCCCTTTCAGAGAATAAATTACTTGACTAAAGTCATTTATACCATCGTACTTTCTAGTTTACAAGTGATGAGCATTTCGAGTGACTTAGGCACTTAGTAGCCTCTGTTTCACTGACTTTCATTGCTCCTAAATGCCTACGTCACTTTTGAAAATGAGACTCAGACTTCCAGGTGGATGATTTGGAAAATTTTACCAGCAAGCAAAGCTATGATCTATGACAGCAGTTCTCAAACTTTGGGTCGGGACCCCAAAGTGGGTCGCGACCCTGTCTTAATGGGGTCACCAAGGCTGGCTTAGACTTGCTGGGGCCGAAGCCAAAGTCCAAGGGCTTTGGCTTTGCACTCACCCCAGCCCCCTCTCCAGGGCAGTGGGGCTTAAAGTTTGGCTTTGCCACCCCCGCCCCCATCTCCACCCTGGGGCAGCGGGGCTTGGGCAGGCTCAGGCTTCGTTCCCCGCTCCTGGGGTCATGTAGTAATTTCTGTTGTCAGAAGGGGATCACGGTGCAATGAAGTTTGAGAACCCCTGATCTACGAGACACTAGGATGAATGAGAGTTTTGTCAGAGTAAAGCCTACAGGTTTTGGCCCTAATTTAAAAACAAGAGGAAAAGTACATTACATATACTATGTGTGTAAAAAAAGAGACAAAGGCAGAAGAAAAATATTGCACAGAAGAGGCCACTATAGTTAGAGATGTATACTAATTTCCATCCTCTTTGTCAGATGCTCTTAACTTTATTAAACTTTCTTCTGAATACTCTTCTTCTCTTAGCTCAAAGTGAATGATTTTCCTAAGGCCAGGTAACACTGATTTATGTGTCACTGAATTATCAACGAGTGAAAAGCATTCATTTTCCATGTGTGTCGACCAGAAATTTTGTATTTAGATAAGTTGCCAAACAAGATATTTTAAATATGACTTGTTTGTTAGATCTCATTGGGTACAGCTACACTGCAAAAAAAAAAAAAAAAAAACCACCCGTGACAGTGAGTCTCAGAGACTCGGGCTCATGCTATGGCATTGAAAATAGCAGTGTAGACATTCCCATTCAGGCTGGAGCTCAAGCACTGAAACCCAGGAGAAAGGTGGGCTTAGAACCCAAGCTCCATTCTGAGCAGGAACGTCTATGCAGTTATTTTTACCTCTGTAACATGAGCCTGAGTCAGTAGACTTGGGCTCTGAGGTTCATAGCCATGGGAATTTTTTTTTTTTTTTTTTTTTTTTTTTTTGCAGTGTAGGTGTATTCATGGAGACTTACAAATCAAGTGAAATTTAAGGAAAATCAGTTCACATGTTTTTTAACATTACAAGGGTTTAAATTGAGAAATTTTCTGACAACTGTGGCCGAATTCTCTCTCTCTTTCTCTCTCTCTGTGGGGATTCTGTAAGTTAACCCCAAAAAAGTGTCAAAGTCAGCTCAAGGAGGCAGTCCCGTCTGGGACCTTGAACAGGGGCTGGTTTTCTGCCATGAGTAGATGGACAGTGGTTTGTTGTTATACTGAGATAGGAAGTTCCTGCGAAAATGAAAGAGCTACCCTGTTTTGGGGTTTGCTTTGTTTTGATCTGTATATTTGTGCTTCTTAAGTTTAATGATTGTAATGCTACATGGAAGGAATACCTCTACACACAGTACCACTTTATATTATTTCAGTTAAACTAGAGCTACTGAAATAAACTGAAAAATGCAAAGAGCGAATCTGTGTTTGTTTAAACTGTAAACTATTTCTTCAGCCATTCAAAATCTGATCTGGCCACAGTTTGTATTTCTTTCAAGGTGGACAAAGACAGCAGGCTAGTCAGTTTCACATCTGTTTATAAAGTCAGTTTTTACTCAATTTCACTTCCAAATTTCTCATGCACTAGCACAATGCAGCAATGTTTACAAGGTGAACGCTGCAGATAGATGAAAATCTAAAAATATATCCAAGCCAATATGAAAAAATTTGGTGTGCAAGATTTATGAGATACTGACATATATTGAGCCATGCAAGAATGAGACCGTATTTTTATAGCAATACTAATGTTTTAGAAGCATGTTTCAGACAAAGACGTTCAGGAATGGGTGCAAGCAGGAAAAGCCAAGCCAAGACAAAGTGAAACACAATTGCTAGTTAGGGGGTGGGAAGATGATTGGGTCCTTCAGTATAATGGGGGGGACTTTCCCCTTTGGTGGGTAAACTGCTGGAGAGTCAGAAAAGCCCTATCTAATAGCGTTTCAGGGTAAATCAAGGTTTGAAAATCTTATGTTTAGAAACAAGACCCGAGTCCAGGGAAGTTAAGGACGAACAAAAAGTTACTGTTCCAGTCTTATTACAATAAATTTCTGATCATCTTCTCAGTAAAGTGCCTTTGTGCCTGTACATTTCTCCCAAGCTTCCAGTCCATTCAGAATCCAGCATGTAACTTGTATATACTGATACCAAGGAGCCAGAACTGAGACAGAGCAGACATTGTAAGTATTTTCTGTGAAAATGTTATCTTGCAATTTCCTAATACACCTTCCCCAGTAAAATCCAGTATCTGTAATGACAGACATGACAATGACATATATGAATGTGTGTCAATGCCTCATACAGCAACAGTACACTAGGGCTGTGATATTGAGGGTCTGTGCCTTTCCAGGCTCAGCTTTCCAGTCAGCTAGCTAGCTGGAACCATCCTAAGGCTCAGAATAAAGCAGACCTCTTGCAAACACCTTCTGCACTGTGTGATCACTGAACACAAGGACTATTCTCCCTCTTTCACCCTGATCAGAAGCACGTTGCTACTTCAAAATATTTGCTAGCTGTCTCCACAGTGATACCTCTTGACCCTATTATGAAAGTGTCTCTTGAACACAAGGCAAAAGCCTGAACCTGAGGATGGGAGTGGCAGTAGATCAATATCAAGAAGACAACTGAAGTTTCACCTATGAGAAGGTCTCTTACACAGTGCATACACTGGAATAGAGAAAGAATTACAATCACCAACAGAATTAAATGGTACATTAGGGTCAAATTTAGATGAACCATTTTTTAAAATGAAAGGTACATTCAATAAAGATATGGCTTTTTATGGTTAAGACAACAGAAAATATAAATGGATATTTGTGGGTTATTAAGGGATGATTTTATTTTCCTGGTCCATAATACTCCCTATGTACCTAATTTACATGGATTTTGTCTCCTCAAAATAAACAAATATTACCTCATAAAAGTCAGCTTTAAGTAGCAGCTTAAAATGTGCGGCCTATTAACAACCACTAAAATTGGTTTGTTATTACTTCGCCCCTCCCAGAAAAGTGAACAAAGGAACTTAACATTTCATTAAATTGAATATTTCTTTTCCTGACAAATACTTCAGAACTATAACATAGTCAACACTGTGGCTGTTGAAAATATTAATATTAAAATTCGGACACACAGGACCCAGTTTGGGATAAAAATAATCCAGCTTTCATGCCCAACCCCTCAGGAGCTGATTTTTTTTTAGGTTTCCCCAGTGCAGAATCTGCAAGTGTTTTTTCCTGAATCATCCCTTAAGTTATATTTCCATATTTTAAACAAGTATCACATATGTACCTGTGATTTTAAGAACTGCTGTATTGCAATAACGCATCTGTTTGGGTACATTTATTGTCCCCACTGCTATTAGTTTAAGTACCATACCTGAGAAGAAATAATAAACCAGTCTGCGGTGAATGTGAATCAGAGTTGTTTTGGCAACAGAGTCGTCTGTTTAGTAATGAAAACAGAGGTTGTCCCTGGAGAAAGATTTGAGGGGTGGGAGGCAAAGAGGGAGAATTGGAGCTAACTCATACCATAGAAGAGACAGATGCCCATTTGCTGACACAAGAAAAGTTCTGACAAGCGCTGGCTACAGGAGAAACATACACTTCTCTGGGTAATTTTTCAAGAGGAATTCAGAAGTGGCATGGAGCTAAAATGGAGAACTAATTTTTTTCCACCAAAAAAATCCTACTGGTATCTGCATTATGGTTTCTTTTGGATTTTTTTAAGTGAACAGAGGAATTCCAAAATCCTGGAAATGGATTCTTTATTTTTCAATTAATGCTTTTTTCCAAGCATTCAGTTGCATACGCATGGAGGGTAGTTTTTAGATTACAGAAAAAACAAAGAAGCAAATATACTTTCCTTGAAATGTAGTCCAGAAGTGCTAGGTATTATGCTGCAGAGGAAAAGCAAATTAAATTCTGCAACAATGACTATGAGGCCATACAACAGATTTCTCAAGCTCTCAAAGGTTTCATACAATTCCTGACAGCCTCCCATTTCTGCAAGATCCCAGTTAGTTATTTTTTAATACTTTCTACCCAAATATTCATTCAAACACCATTAAGTCTTAACAAGTTTGCAAACCATATAGTAATAGCAATTTTGCTTTAGCTATAATCTCACTCGCATTTCATTTCTGAGAAGAAAGTGACTGTTCTGGTTAGTGTTTCTTAGAACAGGTGTCTGCTCACAGCATTGTTAGTAACTATTGACTTATGGCAGGTGATATTACTTAAGTCTTATCTACAGCTGCCTTTCAAACTAACAATGAAAGAGTACCTATTTTTTTAAAAAAAACTGAAAATGACAACTTTCACATTTACAGTATGTCAATGCTTATTTCTTATGCTCAATAAAAAGGGTCAAGTTTACCACCACATAGATTATAAACCAATGACATTTCATGATGCATTTCAACCTTAAATAAAGTATGTGAGCAAAAAATAAAAATTCACATCTCCAGGCTGTATGGGTTACCAAGTCATTTATCAAAGTTAATAGCAAACATCAGTTTTTCTGGGAAATCCTGTTGAACAAACACACTTGCAAACAAAATGGAGCATCATTTTCCATATCATTAAATAGATTATCTTTTAGCTCAAATTTTTAAAAAGTTTTTTCCTAACTCCCAAAGGCCTGGATAGCACACATGCAACATAAGCTGATGGTTCGGCACTGTTCATTATAATCATAATTGGACGCTTTGGGGTTATACAACTGAGGGAATTACAGAAATCATCCATTCATTGCATGGGTACAAAACTCAATGGCTCCACCTCAGCCCAGCCCTAAAACCAACAAATGCTGCAGGGGAACCTCTGTGTGTTCCTGGTGCTCTGGTAAGTAAGGGAAGGCCTCAGCCTTCAGTTCCTCCTGCATCCAGGCAGCTGTGCTCTTCACTCGCTGCCCACCCTCTTCTGTAAAAGCAAGAGGGCTCCAGCTCAGGGCTCCCTATACCCCCTGCATCTTAAAAGAACAGTGACTCAAAGCCAGGAAACAGCAGTGGCTCCAGCTTCCTCATTCTCCCTCCCATTCTGAAAATCAGCTATTGGCACCACTCTTCACTTCCCCTATTGTTAACGGAGCATGGATCGTAGGCTAATAAGCTCCCTGCCTTCTTTTTCCCTGAACCAAGAGATGACCACAGGTCTTGAGGTTTTACCAAAACTAGCTTGAAACCTCAGTTTGACTAAAACCTACCAAGACAGCTGGGTCGTCCCTCCAAAGTAGGACAATGCTGGGCTATTTGGTCTCTGTGAGGGCCAATCCTACAGTTGCTCCGATGAAGTGAGCTGTAGCTCACGAAAGCTTATGCTCAAATAAATTGGTTAGTCTCTAAGGTGCCACAAGTACTCCTTTTCTTTTTGCGAATACAGACGAACACGGCTGCTACTCTGGATCCTTGTGGGCAGACGCTTGTACCCTTACAGAGCCCCACTGCAGTCAATGGGGTTCCTCATGGATAGGGCCCTACCAAATTCACGGCCATCAAAAACACGTCACGGACCGTGAAATCTGGTCTTTTGTGTGCTTTTACCCTATACTATGTACATACTACCCTTTGTATAAAATAGGGTAAAAGCACACAAAAGACCAGATTTCAGAGAAGAGACCAGCATTTCTCAAATTGGGGGTCCTGACCCAAAAGCGAGTTGCAGGGGAGGTCGCATGGTTATTTTAGGGGTGTCACAGTATTGCCACCCTTACTTCTTCACTGCCTTCAGAGTTGGGTGGCTGGAGAGCGGCAGCTGTTGGCCAGAGGCTCAGCTGTGAACGCAGCACCCCGCCAGCAGAAGCACACAAGTAAGGGTGGCAATACCATACCATGCCATGCCATCCTTACTTCTGTGCTCCTGCTGGTGGTGGCTCTGCCTTCAGAGCTGAGCTCCTGGCCAGCAACTGGCCCAGCTCTGAAGGCAGCGCCGCAGCCAGCAGCAGCACAGAAGTAAGGGTAGCAGTACCACAACCACCCCCTACAATAACCTTGTGACACCCCACAACTCCTTTTTGGGTCATGATCCCTACAATTACAACACTGAAATTTCAGATTTAAATAGCTGAAATAATGAAATTTATGATTTTTAAAATCCTATGAGCGTGAAATTGACCAAAATGGACGTGAATTTGCTAGGGCCCCTACTCATGGACATAGCTGTCTCCCCACGGAGTAGAATCTGCAAGACCAGGGTCTAATATCCATAGGAAGTGAACTTTTTATGTGGTCCACAAGAAGGGTTACAAGTGCTACTGTGGGAGTTTTCCCTCCTTTCCCAAATTAGATTAAACCAATTTCCCAGTCTATATGCTCAAGCTAGGATTGGATGGAAACGGGAGGAATGGATGTTAGCAAATTTTTCTAACTATGCTGGTCACCAATCTTATATGGTACGTAATATTTAATGGTATGAGCATTATGCAGTCCTATCCTGCAGAATGCTGAGGTCTGTGGAAGTAAAAAGTGCTCAGTACCTCACAGGACTGAACTCTGTAATACCTGCAGAGCCTCGGGACAACAACTGTGTGGAAGAATAACATAAGCTTTAACTCTAAATGTCTTTGCTCTGCTGTTGAAGGCAGCATCTTGATATTATTTAAAACAAAGTTATTTTATAGTCAATATTGTTGAAACTCGGTGTATTTCTGACTTTTAAAAATACTATTTTAGAGATGAGCGAAAGCATGAATTTTATCTTTTGACTTTCTATCACAAACAAGTACCCGTCATTCAGATTAAGCATAGGCACTGTTATTCCAATTTACTACTGTTATCCCAGCTATTTCCCTCCCCCGCCCCACCCCCGCCCCTTAATGGCTGCAGGGTAAAAATACACCTTCAAGCAGACTGACGTAAAACTACACAAAGCAAGCAGTGAATAGAGTCGCGGGCTTGATCTACTACACTGTGGTGTCTTTCTAAACCTGTGCATGTAGCTCAGCATGGAATGTTATGATTGGATATGCTACAGGTTTCCGAATAGAAAACTTTGTTTTCATTCCAGTCTGTTTCTATAAAGATTCTGAAGATTACAACTGGCAGGTTATTTCTAACCCCCATTTTCTCTTTCCCTTCCACAACCCATATCCCTCCCAAGCCAGCCCACACTCTGAGCCTGAAAAGTAACAACCTGTCATTCTCCAGAGCGGTTACAGTAAAATATCTGGTAATAAATCACCAGTACTGTACATGCAAAGTCATAACTGTGAATCATAACTGGAGCAGGCAGGAAGGAACGGTTAATTGTATGTAAGTCCTATCGCAACTGGGCATGGCAAATTTAGTTACTGCATCATCATTCGGCATCGAGGAGAAATTGGCCTGGTTAACTTTAGCTTCGGTAATGTCTGTAATAAATTAGCCAGTGATTGTCTGCCTGAATCTAATATAGGTCACTGAATGTAACCCAATTTTTTCTTACAAAACAATGTGTGAAGTATAAACTGGCAGTTTCTTGTATTGTTATACATCATCACTTATGTCATACCACATTTATCAGGAGACGCAACAAACAATTCAGGAAGGATGAAGAATTAAAATTTTATATATGGTCCTTGGAGCTGGGAATGTCTTCTTGTTCTGCGTTTGTACAGTACCATGAACTAGAAAAATAGGGTCCTAGTCCATGGCTAGGACTCCTAGATCCTATTGTAATACAAATAATAAACTAATAACAACCAATGAGAGTCAAAATTTTTGTATCTACTCACAAGATTTTCAATGCAGTGCTATTTACATATTCCCCACTGATGTGAAATGTAAGATATTTTGGGACCAATCTTGGAACTAACATGAGTTAGGGTTGCAGGATCAGGTCCAAACAAATAACTTCGAGCTGAACTGAACACTACATGGCTTCCACGCCACAGTGAGAGAAGAAAACTCTCTATTAAACACTGAGCTAGGATAGCATGTAGAATGCACACAAAGTGAGTCCAGTCACTGGAAAGGGAGTTAGGCTACCTGACAGAGTCCAGTGGTTTCTGGCTAACAGCTGACAGAGAAGCAACATGAAGCAGAGAAGCTTTTTTGTGAAGGGCAATCAGTAATGAGTCTTTAGTAGCTGTTATGTTCATGGCATACAAACAGAATGTAGATAAAAAATATACAACTCTTTCTGGAAGGTAGTAATGTAACACTACTTTTATTCTTAGAATCCAGAACACACAATAACTAAAAAGAAAGACACAAAACAGGCTGCTCTGCAAGGCAGAGAGGAACAACTCATTCACTCACCCTACCTTGTTCTAGGCTGGCTTTTTCCAAACTAACTGCGTTTCCCTGATTAGATCTCATGCTTCACTACAGAGCTCTCCAGCCTGGAAGCAGGACCAGGAAACATCCCTTCCCATTCTTCAAGCAATAGCTTGCAATTCCAATACAGTTCTCAATACACCACAGTAACATTTGTAAAAATACATTTAAAAAGTTAAATAAATAAATATGGCACCGCGTGGAATGTAAATTATATACATTTGTCTTCTTAAGGCCTGATTCAGTGCCCAATGAAGTCAATGGGAGTCTATTAACTTTATGGGCTCTGAATCAGGTCCTTGGTGATTAAATGTTTTAAAAGGCAGCAGGGGTTGTTCGCAGGATACTTTCCATGAGTGGCCCTCAAATCTGGAAGTCACTTCCCACCCCATGGTCCAGGAGAACATAGATATCCAACCTGCAAAGCTCATCTGTTTCTTTTGGGCGTGAGATGAGGGGCTGGATTGAGAAATGTGGTGTTTGTATATGGGTATGCAGTGATTATTACTTTGGGGATTAACATTATTCTTAATCTGGGTTTCTTTGCATTCATTACATATTTCTGGATTTTTAAAATTAATTTTGTATGTTACATATTATCAAGAGTGCCTGGAGTTGTTAAGAGAACACACTTTAAAAAAGTGCAACCATAAAAGATAAATACTTTAAAAAGCCTTTTACAATGTTTTTAGGCATATTTTTATGCAATATTTTACAAACTAATTACTTCCCACTTCCATCTACAGCATAGTTTTCTATTTTCACTTTAAGACACTTATTTTCTTTCCCCCCTCTATTTTGAATGAAGATGAAATCAACATGACTACTTTGGATTATTACTTCAGTATATACCTGAGGTTTGATGTAATAAGCCTTACATAACTGTACAGTTGGAAGGAATGGAGTAAGCAGCCTCCCACCCTTGTACAGCCAGCGTGAGTACCAATCAGAATGGCAGTCCTGCAGTCCTAGAACAAGGTTACAGCAACCCCTTGCCCCCTCTCGGTCCCTTGCCATCCCATCATGAAGAGTATGTTTTTTGGCTGCCATGGCACTCTTGTGCAGGGTATCAAGGCAGTTAATCGTTTTAATTAAATTTAACTTGCTGAGAACCCATATTCACAAAGGCCTTGAAAATCCAGAGAAGAAATCACCCAGAGATGCTGAATAAGTATTTTTCCCCTATATGGGCTTGTCTACATAGGGAATAGAAGGAAAGGTAATACAAATTAACTGAAAGTGGCCATTTGAAGTGGCCTTAATTTAAGTTATCTTAATTCAGGAGAATTTAACTAAACTGAATTAAGGCTACTTTAATTCTGAATGACAGTGTCCACATAGGGGTTTAATACAGTTTACCACAGTTTAAACTAATACACTTTAAATTCACATGTTTAGTTAATTTGGATTAATTTTCCTTCATGTACCTGTGTAGACAAGCCCTAACTCCTCCAAAATAAAATGAATTACTGCAGGACAGTTAAACCTGTTTTCTTGCAGAAGTCTGTCAATATATTGTTCTCCTCTTCCCCCTTAATGAGGCTTCTCTTTGTCCAAGATTCATAGAGACTTCATTAACCATTTGTGACCTATCAAAACTGGATTTCTGATCACTATACCCTGCACACATGTAAAATTAAGAAGTTGTCCCAGATACAACTCTGAACACATGCAATATCAAAAGATATAACAAGCTATACACTTGACTATTCTCACATAACTATTTAAAACCAATGTTCCCCAGAAGTTGCTTATAGCAGAAAATAGCGTAAACAGAAATGTTACCTCAATACCAGATTTTATTTGAAATTGCCAATTCATTATGTAAAGTGCTGAAGATCCAAGTCTGCAGTTTACATTAACCGTTAATTATTCAATCCATAATTCACATATTTCTTAATCCAAACAGCAATACTTTTAGCTCTGTTTTAAATCCACAGATCTTTGGGCTGAAAGTGTCCAGCTGTGCCATCTGTATTTGTCTCCTATGCAAGTATTTATATTGTAAACTTTTCAAGGAAGGGATCTAGTATGCATATTTGACAGTAAAATGCCATGCACACACTTAGACCTGGTCTACACTTGTCCACACCCGTGAGTGCTATATGTAAGGGGACTGTTGCCTCCTTACTAACAATCAGTGGGGGTGTTTTCGTTGCTAGCTCCCAGTACTAAAAAGGGGGAAGGGTTGATGGGGAATCTGACAGCCCCCAGGAACAATGGGGAGAGGCCAACGCTCCAGGTCAGCCTGAATGACAGGGCGGGCAGGCTAATCAGGGAGTCAGGAGGCCAGGGAGATCCCGTCCTCCATGTGAGCTGGGTTTGCCTGGGTCAGACGGAGTGGGGCCAAGCTAAGGAGAAAGCAGGCGCCCAAGCTGAGCTGGGGAGCAGAGCTGTGCCAGATCCAGAGGGACCAGAAAAGCAGCCCAGAGAGAGCAGACCCTGTCTGGGAGCAGAGCTGCAGCCCCAAAGCCAGAGGCACAGCCCAGAGAGAGCAGACTTGCCCTGGGAGGAGAGCTGCAGCAACCAGAGCCAGAGGGGCCAGAAAAGCAGCCCAGGAAGCAGGTCAGGGCTGGGAGCAGAGTCACAGACGCAGCCTGCAGAGCAGACCTGTGCTCGGAGCAGAGCTGCAGCAACCAGAGCCAGAGGGGCCAGAGAAGCAGCCCAGGGAGCTGGAGGCAGAGCAGCAGCAGCAGCAGTGCTGAGACAGAGTGGTGGAGCTGGGGCTGGAGCAGTCTGGAGCTGGGGAGAGCGAGGGGGACCCTGGGCAGCGGGCCCAGCACAGGGAGACGCCTTAGCGAAGAGGCTCTGCAAGCCAGGCTTGGATCATAACCCCGACAGGGCGGGGGCAACACTAGGAAGAAGGGTCATCCCACTTAGAGCCTGAGAGCGTGTGGCCACCACCAGAGGAAGTGTCCAACCCACAGCATCCCTACAGCACAGCCAGGGCCTGAGAAGAAGGCCTGGGACTTACAAGGAACAGACTGTGAACGGCCCTGACATTCCAGAGACACTGTTTGTGATGTTCCCTGCCACAGGGCGGGTTGATTTGTTTCCTTTAAACTTTCTCATTATTCCTTATTCTTTTTAAAATTAATTTTTGATTAAATAACTTGCATTTGCTTTAACGTGGGTCAGAGAAGTGCCCAGTGCAGAGAGAGTACCCCGAAATGGAGACACCCTAGCCCCTGTCTTAGGTGACCACAGCAGGGCTGGGAGTCGAGCCCCCCAGGAATCCTGGGCCCAGCCTTGTTGGGGTTACGAGGACTCTTCCAGACAGGAGAGTGGAAGGGGAGTCCTCAAGGGCAGGGAGGCCACTGGGTAAAGGAAGTGGGACCGATCCTTTCGCTAGCCCACTTCACCGGGGTAGTGCAGAAGCCAGGGAAGTTCCCCACAGGAGCGGGACTATTCCCCCGCTTACCTATAGCTATGCTGACCTAACCCACTGGTAGATGGAGGTCAATGGAAGAAGGAGTCTGTCAACCTAGCAACCATTGCTCAGGGAACGGGTGTTCCTTCAGCAACGATAAATCTGCTTCCATCACTGTACGCTCCATCTACACTAGGTTATGCCAGCAGAGCTATGGCATCGTAGTTATGCTGCTATAGTCCCTATAGTACAGACATGGCCTTGGTACAACCTAACTAACTAGCAGTAATAGTAATAATAAAGCACTGGAAAAGCTTAAAATACTCAACAGTGTAGCTGCAGCCACACTGCGATGTGTAGCTACACATGGCAGTGAAAGGCTCTGGCAGGGGGGAAGACAGCACAGAAAGGCTCTGCCAGCAGTGAACTGCTGGAGCCTTTCCCCACTGCCAGAGCCTTTCACTGCGGTGGGGAAAAGACTCCAGCGGTGGAGAGGCTGTGGGACACTACACTGCTAAAAATAGCAGTGTCGAGGTTGGAGACACTACTTGGGCATGTAGAGAATTGTGTACGGTCTATACTCTATGGATCCGGCATGTTTATACTCTACTTGCCCGAGCACCTCACCATCTACACTGTTTTTGATATTCATGCTAGCTTGGCATGGCAGGGTCTGTACTCTACACACCACTGCAAATGTAAACATACCATTAGTGCCAAAAAATTGCCAGGGAATTTATGGATATTCCTTACCAAAGTAACAAACAAACATACAAATCCAAAAAACACGTCGTAGAAGAATGGAGGTTAAGTCCATTAATGGCTATTGGCCAGGATGGCTAAGGAATGGTGTCCCGAGCCTCTCTTTATCAGAGGGTGGAGATGGATGGCAGGAGAGAGATCACTAGATCATTACCTGTCAGGTTCACTCCCTCTGGGACACCTGGCATTGGCCACTGTCGGCAGACAAGATACTGGGCTGAATGGACCTTCGGTCTGACCCAGTATGGCCGTTCTTATGTTCTTAATGATAAGGTGAAGCACTCGACAGACAGGAAATAAAGTTAAGGATCCCCACACAGCTTTTGTTCATATGAAGGTCATCTTTAAATTACACCATCACCTGATACTTTTTCTTGCCTCATTCAGAGCTTACTCCAGCTCCTATTGAAATCAGTGGAAGCTTCACTACTGACTTCAGAGGAAGTGAATCAGGTCCGAAGAGCACAGAACAGATGCGGTTCAGTGAAGGCAGCTGCTCAATAGATATATATATTTTTTATCCTCAGCACCTCATTCAAAACCACCCAAATGATGCACTGAAATCAAGATTTTTTTGAAACAGGTTTTTCTGTGGTGCTTCCTGCAGTACATTCATGCCTTAATGAATTTATCCTGCAGTCAGGAGGTCTCTCACAGAAATACTCATAGGCTTGCCCAAAATTACACAAGAGACGACAAAATGGAACTCTAATCTCCTGGGTCTCAGTCAGATGCCACAACCTCAAGACCATTCTTCCTTTTCTAGTGGATACCAAAGCCATTCACCACCCCCCATGCAACATCTGCAGTGAATGAAGCAAGAATATTCTGCACCCCAGACTAGTTCACTCTACAACCCTGTCTCATTCTCTGTCAATCATATGCCCAGATTGAGGCAGGAGTCCTGCAGAACAAAACAGTATGTGATCATCCAATAAAAAGACAAATGCAATACATGTGCACAAGAGCGCAGAGTTAAAGCTGTACATACAACTTGTATTTTGTTATTTTCTCACCTTCCCTTTTCATTCTTAACATCTTTTCAACTTAGGTGTTTCATGGAATTTCCTACACTTTTAAAAAGAAAATTGACTAAACAAAATGAAAGTGCTCTATTCTGAGCAATACAGGCAATGCCTAAGACAGGAGTCCTTGCTTCATTCCAGGCACACCTTTCTGTATCATATACTGCACTGATCCCTTGACTCCTGCCTTCTTCCACACTAACCTATACTTATTTTCCGAAGGAGATAGGTCTCTGTCTCGGGCTTCTTTACTAAGCAGGCATAAGGAGGTCAAGATGCTTATGCTACACATGCCAATAGAATGTTGGCAGGCTGTTAACACACCACATTAAAGGAATTCAGTGCACATGCCCAAAGTCCTTTTCATGAACGCATATAATTTTCACAAATTGCAACCAGACCAATGAGCCACATACACCTGTGACTTAGGGATTATCTCCCTGCCAAATTCAGAAGTATAAATCAAACCACTAAAGCACTACAGTCATTGAAAAAATAGGTTGCAATACATTTATCCTCACGGGAAACATATATTTTTTCACTCTTTGTTCTTAAAAACAACAACCCCAAAGCAAAAACACACACACACACACACGCATGCACATCTGAAATGTTTTTGCTCATATTTACCAAAATACTGATTCCTGGGTTGAAAACGAACCTGCCAGATTTCAGCCCCAAAAAGGTAGAAAATCAAAAAAGTCATAATAAGAAGCTGAAAATTGCTACAATGGGAATGCATTTGTAACTATAGGCATCAATCCAACTTCAATAAAATAACTAAACTAAAACAACAAAAGGAAAATTAAGTGTATCATGCAGAAACTCAAACCTCCAAATATCCCAACAAATACAAAAATGACTTCACCACCTAAATATTTAGCTGCCATGGTTTTCGTGCTAGAGTTCTGCCCAAGGGATTGGGGTTTCCTCAAGACCTCTTCCATTCGGTTCCCCAAGAAGTCAGTTCATCTCCAGTCTCTTCACTCGGGTTCCTTTACTTGGCATTCATGTATGCCTGCCTAAAGGATAGCAGAGTGCTAGCAAAAAATGATCATAACGCCTCTGCCATCTCTTGATGTTGACTGTCTGACTGGTTGTATTCAGTGTTGTTGTAGCCATGTTGGTCCCAGAATATTAGAGTTAAAAGGTGGGCGAGGTAAGATATTTTATTGGACCTAGCTCTGTTGGTGAGGGGGAGACAAACTTTCAGGTTCCACAGAGCTCTTCTTCAGGTCTGGGAAATGTGCTAGGAGGGTTTATGGTCATTTTTTGCTCGCACTCTGCTACCCTTTAGGCAGGCATAGACAACCTAAACAACTGCAATACCTTACCCACCTCATTTTACTAGCCATGAGAAGCAGGGACTGAACTGTAAGATCTTCCCAACCAAACCCCCTAACATACTGTCATAAATATAAAGGGAAGGGTAAACACCTTTAAATCCCTCCTGGCCAGAGGAAAAACCCTTTCACCTGTAAAGGGTTAAGAAGCTAAAGATAACCTCTCTGGCACCTGACCAAAATGACCAATGAGGAGACAAGATACTTTCAAAGCTGGAGGGAGTGGGAACAAAAGGGTTCTCTCTGTCTGTGTGTTGCTTTTGCCGGGACCAGAGCAGGAATGCAGGTCAGAACTCCTGTCAAGAGTTAATAAGCAATCTAGTTAGATATGCGTTATATTCTGTTTTGTTTAAATGGCTGATAAAATAAGTTGTGCTGAATGGAATGTAGATTCCTGTTTTTGTGTCTTTTTGTAACTTAAGGTTTTGCCTAGAGGGATTCTCTATGTTTTGAATCTGATTACCCTGTAAGGTATTTACCATCCTGATTTTACAGAGGTGATTCTTTTACTTTTTCTTCAATTAAAATTCTTCTTTCAAGAACCTGATTGCTTTTTCCTTGTTCTTAAGATCCAAGGGTTTGGGTCTGTGTTCACCTATGCAAATTGGTGAGGATTTTTATCAAGCCTTCCCCAGGAAAGGGGGTGTAGGGCTTGGGGAGAAAGACGTTTCCAAGCGGGCTCTTTCCCTGTTATATATTTGTTCGACACTTGGTGGTGGCAGCAATAAAGTCCAGGGACAAAAGGAAAAATAGTTTGTACCTTGGGGAAGTTTTAACCTAAGCTGGTAAAAATAAGCTTAGGGGATTTTTCATGCAGGTCCCCACATCTGTACCCTAGAGTTCAGAGTGGAGAAGGAACCTTGACACATACACATGGCGTCTCTGAGAAAAACTTACCGAAATTCAACAAGACACAATATCTGGACACAGATATTGCCCCTATAAAATGGTGTGAACCTGATCTGTCTTGTTCTTGCAGAAACTGGTCTCCCACTCCTTTCAAAGCTCATGGCCTGAAGTAACACCCCCAGCTTAATGTGCATGCCTGATGGTTTTAAAATTAATGCCATATAAGAATGCAGTGATACAGTGGGCAAATGTAAAAAGTGCCTTCCAGTTATTGCGGTCTTACCAGTTCCAGTGATATTCCCTGTACTTAGATAGGGAATACTGTTGGAAGCAATAGTACCGCTAAAACTGGAATGAGCTTTTTAAGTGTACCCACTGTATTTAGCTGTCAAGCGATTAGTCATGCCAAAATGAAGGTGACAATTATGTAACCAAAATCACATTCAATAGCCTCATCTGATGCCATGACATTTGTAATATGCTTAGCCTGCTCTTTTTGTACATAAAACCAAGTTTAGGGTTAACAACAATAACAACAAAATCTTAAACATATTACCATACCATTCAACAATTATGCAGAAAATGGCATAGTATTTTGTGGGAGGGGCATTTGCTAATATGTGCAGCTACATTTAAAATGAATAACAATTTTTACTGGGGCTTCACATCCAAGTTCTCCATACTACACTTCTCTTTTCTTCTTAATAGTTGTCTTTTTCCCTATGGATCTGTGTGTGTAAAAGGGAGACTTTGAGCAAATCACTTAACTTCTCTGTGCCAGTTTACCCATATGTAAAATTAGTATAATATTTACCAGCATCAGAGAAGTGCCAGGTTTACTGAAAAGTGCTTTGAGATCCTGAGATGAAAGGCTCAATATAAGAGTTGAAAATATTATCTTTTATGTGGTTTGCTGGCTGGGTGACCTGCACAGTATTCTACTCTATATACTTCAGAATTATGTGGTTATGTACTTAGGCACTGATGCTGAAATCCAATGTACACAGGCTCAACACTGTGCCTGAGTGGATCTCTGATGAAACCACTGGTCTCCACACCGACACAGCACACCACAAATTCAAGATTGGGGTTTTATGTAAAGCAGTACATATCAATAATACATAAAAGACCATAGGCTAGATCCCCTCAGCTTGTACCAATTGTGCACAGGGAGCTATGACAATTTACAGTAGGTAAGGATCTGGCCCCAGAAATCTGAAGTGTTGTAAAAAAGACTTTGTGCTTTAGAGAATCCCCTCCTATGATTCTATAACTTTGTTACTTTAATATACATCATTTTCTTCTGGTCACTAATGATGTTTGAAGTAAAGTCATTATCCAACTATTTTTGCTTCTTTTTTTCTTTCTTTTTAAAGCTGATGCTGCCAATTCAATATCAACACCCACTTATGATAGACTCATTGCACAGACTAGTCTAATTGTTTGTTGTGGGGAAAAAAAATGGTGGAAGAGAAGATATATGTGCTAATGTCAAAAAAAGATAATCTGGGCCTAATACATTGGAAACACTTTTGAAGACTAGTTTATCCACAAACCAAGGTCAGTGAAAGCTAGGGTGATTTGCAGCTCGCAGTACGTGCCAGTGGCTCACTTGAAAGCTACTTGAGGCTTTCTTTAATTTACACTGTGCATCCCAGATCAAACCTTTTAGGAAAGAAGAATGCATGTAGCATGCTTATTTTCTGTTCTCTCCTTCATTTGCACACCTTACTTTGCATGCCTGTCAACTTTCCCAACATGCACCGCACAGTACAGCTTGGGTGGGAAATACCATCAGTGAGTTACTGAAATGTGAGAACCACATTACAGCAGTTTATGGATCAGTCTGAACTATTGTACAGCAGATTACCTTTTTCAGTGTTTAACATACTATAACAAGAGCAGGTAGTAGCCACATTGACACAATCTAGTTCAAGGTCTGACAAACTGCCTATGACATCTAAGTGTAAAACTAACAATTTACTGTGTTGCTGTTGTTATACACTGAAAAGTATGCATTATGAAAATGAGTACCTCAGGCATTTCTAGTTAAACAAATATTTATCTTCTTTACCTGAAAATGGACACTTTTCAAAAGAAGGCAGACAATTGACAATATTGCAAATCAGTTTCCATTATATCATTTTTTTCAAACACAGACTTTTTGCAAAGTTGGCCCTTTTGTGATTAAACTTTCCACATCTGATCTCAGCAAAAACGTGAGTATCTCAAGAAAATTTTAGTATCCCTTTTGAGCCATTTTTTAATTATGTGAATTAGAAAAAAATATATATACTTCTCAGGAGTATCCACTTTATATCATTTATAAACATCTGTTTTTGAAATCACATATATCTTAATGATTGAAAATACCAGACTGAGGATGCATAGTATAAAATTTTAGGCAGTTTAAAGTGCAAGTTTCCAGATAAAGACATTCTGCTCCCCTCTGCAGCATGAGGTGCACCCCCTCGGGCACTAGGCAAAATCAGTTATTTTCAAGAAAGTGCAGGGACTGCTCCCCTTGTGCACTCAATGGGACAGTAGGTATCAAGATTATGCCCCCCCCTCCCACCCCAACAAAATTCACTGCATGGAGCAGGGCAGCTTGCACCAGGGAAACTTGTTTCCACCATCAAACAGGATAGTGCAGCCTCAACCCATCAGGGAACTCAGCTGCCAATGGAGTTTGAATCCATGACCTTCAGAGAACACCCACAACTGGAAGGGAACCAGAAACCCACATGCTATCAGGGAAGATTATTCAACAACTGGGGAATCTTGCCGGTTGCACTTAGCTGTGTACCCAGAACACTCACTCCTCTGGCCAGTGGCACAAAGGTAAGCAATACAAGGAAGAATCATCATGAAGGATGTCATGAAGGTGATAAAATAAATTTGATTGGCCTTAACCATCTTAGGCTTGTAAGCAGCAGAACAGACCCACACATTTTGAGAAAGGAACTACCCTTCTTTTGAAAATGGACCAGAAAAGATACAGTCAGTAGGCACAACAAAACTGAGTTGAAGATAGGTCTTGTGCATCATTTGAATTTTTCTGTGGGCTTATGTGTCAACCCTAATATTGTGTAAACTTAAATGACTATAAACAGTACCGTACATCCTGTACAGGAAGGAGGATGGTTAAGGTTTTTTCCCCACTTCTAAATTCTATGGGGGACATTTTCAGAAGTGCCTAATGGATTTAGGAGCACATGTTCTGTAGAAAGTCAGTGGGACATGGTGCTTTTGAGACTCTCTATGGTTCTATAATTCTATATTACTTTAACATACATCATTCTCTTTTGGTTGCTGTTTCAAACATTAGCATGAAAGCTGCTTTTTTTTTAAGCTGATGCTGCCAGTTCAATATTAAAACCATGTCATTACAGATTTATTGGTAGAAAGTCAATAGGGCACTTCTTTGCTTCCTCATCACAATCCTGCCTACACCTTCTCCATCACACTGTTTTAAATATTAATTATAGTTCAGCAATCTGTAAATCAGTCCAACTTCTGTGTATATCTTCTGCTGCCCTGAATGAGCATCCCCAGTGTTTTAAAAGATGTTGGCCACATTGCACTCTAAATTTTCTAACCACTTTCCTTCCCTTCTCTGAAATACCTCTGACTTTTGGTGTCACATATTGAGATCATCTGATGGCTCTGGGAGTCACACACTGACCTCAAGAGGAGAACACAGTATTGTTCACCTGAATGTGTCTGCAGAGAGAAAGATTAACCCTATTAGACAGCAAAGATCAAAAGGTATTTTTAAAAAACTACAAGTACTATGAAAACATGAGGAAGAGATGGTAGAAAGGACAAACGAAGGTGGCCTGCTGTTTTGTTTAAGAGTTACCATAGAACAATCCTACTTAGCATACATATAAATAATCAATTCCAGAAAATAAGATAGAAGTCATATATACAACTATATCAAGTTCAATGAACTCTGAAATCCCAGTGACTAACATTCTTCCCATTCATATTCTGTCACTATGTCCCTTAAATATTCTCACAAATGCTATTTGTTTCACCTTTGATATTTTTGAAGCTTTGTCTTCAGGTCTGAATTTTCAGCTTAAATATTTGAAAATTTCAGTATCTAGCAAGGTGCCTTTCAACTCTGATCTGTCTCACTTCGCATGCATGTTTCACATACATTGAGAACAGCTCCTCAACATTTAGTTAGAGGACTTGAACTGTTACAACTATATAGTGATTACTCTTTCGGATTGTTATGAAATAAAAATCCAAAAAGGAAACCATCATTTATCTTAACCGAGTTAAACAATAAAAAACATAACACTTGTTTGGAAGCTCATTAGCAATGAGCACAGACACAGAGACATTCTGACACAAAACCTCTTTCAGCAGTCAGAAATAGAACACTTTCTGCATTTGTCACCTTTCAGGTCCCAGTTTCCAGCACGCTTCTTGTTATACGCAATTAGCTCCATGCCAAGATTTGGTACATTTCGTAATAAATCCCTTGACCACATTTGCTGCAGGCTTGGCAGCTGTGGAAAGGCTCTATTCATTAAGGCAGCAACCAAGCCACAGAACTTACCACACAGCACAGCTCACTTGTAGAATTCCAGCAGGCAACAAATTTCAACAGCCATCACTCCCTCCTTTCTTGCTTGAAAAAGCCTGACATATGACTGTGATTAAGTAGGATATGAAAAAGCTCCAATAACTTTTCTCTTTTTCATCCCTCACCTCCCCCTTTCCACCTCTCTCCCCCTCAAACAACCAAAAAATCCCCCTCCTCTCACAGCACTACATATTAGGTAGAACCGGGGGGGTTGCCTGCATTTAAAACAGTAACCATCTGTTTCTTTCAGGAAGGCTGTCTCCCCTTCTCGGGTTTCTTCAGTTTTGGAACACTAACATCATGGCACAATGTAAAGCTTGCTCTAGGCTGGGAAAGTTCTCTATGAGGCAAACAAGAACAGCAGCAGCAACCACTGGCCATGAGGCCATATGTTCAGAGACAAAGCAAGCAGAAAAATCTTACATTTTTCCAGCTGCTACTCTTCAGCATTCCAAGAGCTACAGCCACAAAAGCCAGGCGAGGAGCAGTAGGGGTACACGCAAGTGTGTTTCATAGTTTTGTTGAAGAGTGTGGCGGAAAATAATCCTTACCTAGACTTTATTACTGCACTTCACCGCACCTCACAAAGTCATTTTCTTGCAGCCAGTGCTGGGAAAATCCAATTCTGGTGCTGAAGAATTGAACAGCTAGTGACCTGTGTAAAGAAGTCTGACCATACTGTGAACATATTTTTGAGGTGTCTGGTTAAGAGTCTGTAGGGCCTCTGTTATAACAGCGGATAGGCAACATTTTCAGAAAAACTGGCTCTAATCTCAACTTTCTCTGAACAGACCCCTACCCTTTAAGGTTTGAATAGCTCAGTTAAGGAGACTGCATTACTATAATGAACTCTACATAAGTGTACACCAGATATATATCCAGAAACTTAAGCTGCTGCAGAACACATCAACCCACTTGATAAGTGGTGCCCCCTCAGTGGCAGCATACGTTACCTATGCTCCATGAGGTTCACTGACGGACTGCTGTTTTTCAGGTGGGGTTTAAAATGTTGGTTTTAACCAACAAAGCCCTAAATGTCTAAGGAATTGAAGATTAACTCCTGTTGACTCAGACATGCTGATGTGGCTCATCAGACCTCCTCTTTAGTAGAAAAGAAATGTGAATAGTCTTCTGGCAGAAGGAGATTAGGGTCTGGGACAGATAAGACCAAGCAAGAAGTTCTAGGAGCAACCAAGCCAGGGGAGAGAGCTATGCCAACAAAAGGAATCTTAAGATCAGTCAAACCTGTGGAGGAGTTTTTGTTAATAAAATGTCTCTCTTCGTGGGGGTCCTCTTCTGACTCTACACTGAGCTTTCAGCTGGAATTGGTGGGGCAGCCAGCTGACACTTGCCCATTGCAGTCTTTTTGTTATAACTATTCTGACAGCTATATAGTCTTTGTCTACACATAGAAAATTCCAAATGTGTCGAATATCCTAATTTGTTCTTGTAGCCAGGATCAAACTTGGGTTTTCACAGATATCCCCATTCATTTACTCTGTTGCAGCACGCGGCACATTGTTCATGGCAATTGCTGAAGTGACTAAAGCATTCCGGTTATCTGCATTAAAATATTAAGTTAGTAAAAATAACTTCTTTTTGAAACCAAGTAAAATGTAGCAGTCAGGAAGTTTTTTGCCATGTAACAACAATTTCACTAAACTTAGAAGGAAAACAATAATAGCAGATATTCAGATATACTAGTAGATGGTATTCTTTGTATTAGTTACCTACAAACACAGCACATAGATACTTTACTTCCTGGTCCAACTTTAGACAGTGGTAACCATATTGGTATTCCCCAGCTATGCTGTAGGGCATAGCTGAGCAGGGAAGCACAACACTTGGGGCCAAGTTTGCCAATGCCTGGCCCCTCGTATGCATTTTGATTTGGTACTGTTTTACTGCCCACTTTGCACACTCTTCGCAGGTATAAATGACTACAACAAAAAAGGCAATGGAGAATAGATAACGTAGGAGTGAGCTGTTCAGCAGTACAAAGCCACTCAAGAAACATCCAGTAACTACACGTACTCAGTTTTCTCAAATGTTCTTTCTTATAAGCTTGTATTTCAAACAAACAGTCTTTACATTATTTCTTTCTTGTACAACTGGAAAAGAAAGAAGCTGTTGGTTTTACTTGGATGTGCTCATTTCACTCCCGGTCATGATAAAATAGTTGAAGCTCAGCTCTGTGAGCTTCTGCTTTAGCCATTCAGAGAGGTCCTTCCAGGATCTTAGGACACCCCCTGCCTCCGTCCTTCACACATGAGCCCAACTCCCTTAAAAGCCTCCCATAATGACGGTCTGTTTATGTTTCCTGTGATGTCCCCAGAGGTTGCAACAAATAAGTGAAACTGGAAAATTCACACCCCAGCAGTGACCTAATTATTCCTAGTGACACTTCCTTAAATGGCAGGGGAGTCAAAGGCCTCTAAGAAAAGTGAGAAATGAAGCTTTGGAGAGTGTGACTGGAACTGAAAGGAGTACTGTGATAAGGAGGAAGTGAGGCTGAGGATAAGTTAACCACAGGAACAATTTAGCAAGGGATGTGATAAATTCACCATCATTCTGAGTCTTTACATCATGACCAGACGTCTAATAGTTATGCTGTAGTTCAATAAATTGTTGGTTGAAATGCAGGAATATTTGGGTTAAATCTGTGGCTTGTGTTAATACAGGCGGTCACAATAGATAATCATGATGCCCCCAATGGGCCTTAAAATCTATTAATCTATTTCCTCATATCAAGCTCCCTTGGGAACCCTCCACAGGGAAAGAACAGAAGACCCAAAAGTTCCACGATCATGGTCAACAGTATCAAAGGCTGGTATGGGTACACCCAGGGTGAACTGATTTAAAAAAATTGACTTAAATCACCAATTTTAATCAGATTAGCAAGCAGGAAACCTTGATTTAAATAACAGTTTAATCATTTTGCATTTGTACTTTTTAGTTATTTTACTAAAGAAAGTTTCATTCTCACAGGGTGGCTCTCTCTCCTCTCCATCAAGCTAGCGCAAGAGAAAGCAACTGATGAAATTAAGATGTCTCTCTCTATTTCTATGTTCTTTCCTACAAAAACTTTGGTACATTGCAGAGGTTCTGTGTGATGTTCTACAGCTGGGTGATACAAGCTTTTCTAAACAAACTGAAACACTAAAGTGACTTTACAGCCTTCATCTTCTTCTATACAGCCAGCGATACTTTTGTTAGCTGATGTAATGTTTATTTTTTCCATCAGACAAGCTAGCCTGTGCATTGAGAGAGCCTATTCGTGATCACATCACAAACAGATTCTTCACATAACTCTTATGTAATCAGACTCATGTTTATGGACGATGATCAGTGGTGCACTGAAGAACTATTTTGTGAAAGCCTCCACTAGTGACAGCTACAAGAATAAAAGGGTCCAGAGGTAGAAAAACAAAAATCTTTGCTCAGAATTTAATGATTTGAGGGTCTGACACTCTAGTTCTTACTTGCGCAATACACCCCATGAACATCATACGCTCTACCAATGTACCGGCAAGCTTGTATAATGACAGCGTGAGTGTTGCTTGACTAAGAGCTGCTGTTTCAGACCCTGAACAAGAAACACTTTAGAATTCTTGAGACTAACATAGTATGACCTGTGACAGGCAAAATTATTTAAAGTAAATATATTTATTGGTAATAGATATTTTGGATTGCAGCTTATAAAACTGAGGCATCTAAACACTGCCTCTTCTTCACCCCCAACTAATCCTGATCATGAAAAATGTGCTAGAGAAAGAAAACTATTTTCTCCCAATATCACTTCATCTCTTCTTTTCCTAAACTAACCTTTGTCAACTCTACTTCCCATGAACACGTATCTTTTCTTTAAATCCACTTCTTTTTAATATTCTATTCTGGAACACATTTACTTTTGAACAAGCTTCACCAACCCCACATCTACCACAACACCCCACAAGTGGTGAGTAAAACATAGAAGAAATATAATTTAAAAGTGAGAAATAGATTAAATGAAAGCAGAGGAGAAAACTTTTAACCCTTTGTTGCCAGGATTTCCTGATGTGAAATATTAATGCATCATGCATCCATTGTAATTCCCATCAGCCCTCAGAAATTATGGCCTTATTCACTTTCCGTAGCGCTGAAAATGTTTCGTATCTTACAGATCTTGGTCAGCACCTCATAAAACTGAGTGTTCAGTTACTAAGACATTCCGTCGATTAAGTCTCTCGATTTAAACAGGTTTAGATTGTGAAACAATGTAACAGTCAATTTTGTGAAGATTCACTGAACTCAATGAGAATTAAGGATGCCACAGATCATTTCTTTAGGCCTTGATACAAAACCCACTGAATTTAAGGGAAGTCATACAACTGAATGCAGTGTGATCAGGCCCTTAACCTTATCTGAAGGTCCATTCACCCATCCTACATGCTGTTATACAGCTGGCATATTCCTGCCAACTTTATTATGTCACCTTGTAATCTACTGTGCTCAGTTTAATCTGATTGAACACTGGAGCATTTGATGAGTCCCGGTAATGAATGTTCATCCTGCTGTGTGCAATGCACTCAGAGGTGGTGTAGATCGCTATCATTTTAAACAAGGTTTCCAAGTGTAATTTTGGCAGCTAAACAGGAGCATACATCACACCTGAAGTACCGCATAATCATTTTAGTCTATTTTTTTAGCTTTGGGAATCAGATGTGAAAGTCCTCTAACAAGTTTGCAGCTCGCCTATCTCAGCTGACATGTTAATTATAGCTTTTAACTGTACACATACTAATAGGGAAAGTTGAACAGAAAAGACATTAAATAGAGAGAGACAAGGTGGGTGAGGTAGTATCTTTAATTGGACCAAATTCTGTTGGTAAGAGAAAAACTTTCGAGCCACACAGAAGACCTGAAGAAGAGCTCTGTGTGGCTCGAAAGCTTGCCTCTCACCAACAGAAGTTGGTCCAATAAAAGATATTACCTCACCCACCTTGTCTACTAACCTGGGACAAACACAGCTACAACTACACTACAAAATAAATATATAGTCAGAGTCTTAAATTAAAGCAATTTTCTTACCTCTGCAGTAACATACTTTTCATTAATTTCTTTTCTTACTGCAACAGCAATCAGTGGTGTTAAACAGAACTGGAAAGAAAATCCCTTAAAATGAACTTAGCCTGGAGTCAAAAATTTGTGTATTGTCTAATGCTAATTTTCACATTTCTAGCTTTGTGTTAGAGAATGTACGGAAAGCAAGGATATTCAAAACTTTATGTGCATCTTTCCATACTTTTTAATAATTGTTTGTTTTACTTTTTAAATCTGTAACATTCTGTATTTATTTTGAAATTTTAAATTTTATATTACTTCAGCAACTTCAATTTTAAAATTAACAAGTTTTTTTTTCCAGGAAATAATATCACAAATGTTATTTAGTTTCAGTAGGTGACATGATGTCTTCTGTTTATGGGTACTGTAATACTCTTAATGCCATTAGATTTGTTATTTGTTTGGGAATGATTACAACAAATCTGTAATTAGTTAAATGCTAGTTACAGTTGAAAAGCCACTAAAATCCAAATGATAAGAAACATATATTACATCTGCTTTCCGTAACAAAAACTCAACACTGGATAATGATTAAACATTAGTTCCTATTTATCTAACTCAGTGCTCCCAATATTCAAGCCCAATTTCTGAGCTTAACTGCTTATTAGAAAACAGAAATTTCCTTAGCGGCATAAAACTTGATATTGAGAGAAGATTGCAAAATCCATGGTCCAGTAAAGTATGCCTAAAGTAAAAGTAAAGAAAACGAAGTACTAATGCCAAACTTCTAAAAAAATGCAAAGAAAGCAAGCAAGAACTTGAAAAGTGGTTAAAACTTTACAACTACATTTTATGTGAAATGCTGAAGATAAAGAAACTCAAATAATTTGATGTCTGATTTAAAAAAAAACAACTTCATGTGAATAGGGTTGCCAACCCTTCAGGATTGCCCTGGAGTCTCCAGGAATTAAAGATTGATCTTTGATTAAAGATTATGTCATGAGATGAAACCTCCAGGAATATGTCCAACCAAAATTGGCAATCCTAAGTGTTAACTTTGTCTAACCAACGGAACTTATCTAAAGTCAGAAAACTGACACAGTAAGTATATATCACTTTGTACATGCCACCCCAGAAATTCAAGGCAAAACCTTTTAGTTACTGAGATTGCAATAAATACACACACCACACCACAATCACTCACCATAGCAAGAAAAACAACAGCATACATCACTACAGTTTGTCTTCACAAACTAATCTGTACCAATATAAAATGTCTCTGTTTGCTACAGGGTACGTTCTAAAGCCCGCTTCAGTCATTAGGTAGCTTTCCATTGACTTCAATGGGCTTTGAATTAACCACATAGTGAACATCGCCCTCTCCTCCATGAAGTCTTCAGGTTTTGAGGGACCATTTAATACAGCAATCAATTTTTAAAAAATCTTATAAAAATGTACATATGCGCAGATATCAATTAAAGTAGAGTGTGAGTAACAAATGCTACTTTAGCCAAGTTAGAAGCAGCTCTACAGGGCTAACCCTAACAAGGAGATTGGGATAGTGAACTGACAACCAAGCATCTTCATGGGGGGAATGCACCTGCGCAGAGGGTCAGTGCACCAAGGCCTATGCACCAAATAAGTCCCACTGAAGCCCTCAAAAGGGGGCTTCTCCTCAAGCCCCTAAGTCTATACTCGGTAAAGCTGTGCTTTTCAATGAAGCTGTAACAGTGGTATGTTTTGTGAAACCTGTGATCAGATACAATCTTAACAAAGTTGGCTAGAGAACTCACTAAAAAGCCTCAATATAACCAGTTATTACTTAGGAACTGAGAATTTGTATTTCCTTTCTACATAAACCAATGGGAATTTGCCTAGGAAAGGACAAAGATTCAAATTTATAATCCTAATTCAGACTCCAATTTTCCATTCCAATAACTGACATTCTGCAATGCTCATACCCACTTTTATACTACAGATTTTAAGAAAATTTTCTTGTCATATTATGGGCAAGAAACAGCCTGAAAATATCACCCACAACCACTTGCTACATGTTTTTTAAGGTTCATACTGTATAACTAAAGGCCAATTTTGTTGATTTGTTTTAAGCGTATAGGCCAAACTTTTCAAAGGGGCCTAACCAGTATCAAAGTGTCCAATTCCCGTTAATTTTCAATGGGAGCTGGATACCCACCTCCTTTAGGCCCCTTTGAAAATCCCAGTAATAAATCATTGTAATTTTAATCTGTGATATTAACATAGGCAGCATTTCAAGTCTAATTTTAGAAGAGGAAAAAGCAAAAAAGATCAGTAAAGACTAGTAGCTTAACACTGCCGATTCTGACAAAGAAAGGAAAAATAAAACAGTATCATTTAACTAATAAAACATTCTTATAGCACCTGGATTCTGTGCTTCAGAAAATAAAAGCAAAGACTGCACTGAAAAGAAGAACAAATATGTAGTTTTAAATCAGAGTCTGCATAGTTAGCTCCACCAAATAAACTGTGTGAGGATCCCATTTTTGCAAGCTGATACCTGTCACAAGAGAAAAAACAGTTATGTTTGTAATAAGGTAAATACAGCTCTATTTAACAAACACCTTTGAAATATTTAAGGAACAAGGTATACTAAAACTTCTGAATGCCAATTACATCCAAGATAAAACTTAGTTAGCCTTTTCCACATAAAAAAAATCTAATATACTATATTAAGTAAATATTAACTGTTCAATAAATGCTTAAACCTCTCAGAAAGCACAATATTTTGAGTGCTATTAGACACTAGCAATTACATGGTTACTGTTATTTTCCCAAAATAGTAATAAGCTTCAGGTGCATTTTATAAAAGCTAAGAAGTTACCGGTCATTTAATTTTTGTCACTATCAAAAATAAATTCCTTCTGAAGTTATGCCAAAATGACTTAAAGAACATTGGTAGTCGTCATGCTGCACCCTGGCTATTTTATAATGAATTCATTCATTACAATGTAAACCTGGTCATTCTCAAGAGTCCTTCATAGATTGGTATGATAACCCATTCTGGATTTTTTTAAATCCATCTGTGTGTACACAGAATGTGTTGACCATATTTCTTTTGAACTCTGCCAACAATCTCCTACTCACGCTCACAAATGTTTCTGATATTTTAAATCAGGAAGAACCATACGATTCCTACCGCCCACCTCCCCCCACACTTTTAGAAATAAACGCCAACAAATTTTAAAATTAAAAATAAAATAAAATAAATAAATAAATCTCAAATTTATATCAGGATTAGCCTCCTTGACCACTATCATAATGGTAACTAGCCTCCTAAAAGGGATATGACTTTGTTCTTGAATCATTACTTCTGAATAATTAATTTGTTCCTGGAATTTAAACTAAAGTCAACAGAAATATAGACACAAACATATAATTGCTTACCCTTAATTTTAAAGAGGGCTGTGGCCACAAAGAAAGATGCAGAGAGAGATTAAATTACTCAGAACACTTTGAATGACTTTTAAACAGATAAAAGAAAAGGACTACTTGTGGCAACTTAGAGACTAACCAACTTATTTGAGCATGAGCTCACAAAAGCTCATGCTCAAATAAATTGGTTAGTCTCTAAGGTGCCACAAGTACTCCTTTACTTTTTGCGAATACAGACTAACACGGCTGTTACTCTGAAACCTTTTAAACAGATGTAGCTACATCTGTGTTTCACATTGGCATTTAGCCCGTTGCACAAACTACTTGTTGTTTCTCAACACTTATTTGAATAATTGTGTCTCCACAAAATAAACAAGTTTGAGACTAAATTACTTATATGGCTCCTGGGAATAATTATAAAATTAGCTTATTCTAATTAGCACTTGTGGAGTTAAAACATAACAAAATACCATAGCGAGTCTCCAGGTGAAATAAAAATCCGAAATGTCAACCATGGGTTGGCTCATGTATGTGAGACTTTGATTTTTCTGAATCCAACAATATGATCTCTAAGGAAGGCTTAGTCCTTGACTTGTTTCTCATAATTCTGTAAACAAGTATTCCCATTTTTCAGTCTCCTGAGAGTCCTTTATTTTTTCATCACTGCAACAGACTACATATTATTTAAATAATTACATGAAAGAAGCATGAACCAGTAATAATCAGAACGTAAAATCTTGAAGCACAGGCCAAGTCTTAATTTCATAAGTTAAAATATTCCATTGATAATGCATGGTTACACCTACGCAACAACACACACACAAGAATTTTGTTTATCTTGTGCTTTAGGGTTGCCAATATTTAAAGGTCCCAGTTCAAGAAAGCACTTACGCATGTGCTCAGGTACATACGTATTCAGGACAGCATGTACTTAACTTTAAAAGCATGTGCTTCAGTCCCACTGACTTCAATGAATCTTATTCTAAATTATGTCCTCCAAGAAGAAAAATCATCACACAGTCACAATACTTATGTTGTGACATCTTGATGTGGCACATCAGGCATTTGTGGGTAAGGCAGTTATGTTCCAAGGTCAGTTCCAGCAAATGCCAGTGATAAAGTAATCCCAATATAAAAGAATACTTGAGAAAGACAGTAATATAATACAAACATGCCAAAGTTCAGTAAAAATAGTCTCAATCAACTGAAGTCTTATTTCTCTTCTCTCTCTTGTTCAAGCCCTTCCACACATGCTTTTCAGTAGCTAACTCGCATTTTTCCAGCATTTTCCTTATAGTTCACTATCTTCCTCCATCATCTCCTCCTCAACCTCAGCCTCCCTCTACCTCTTCCCCTCCCCCCACACACACACTGATTGTCACTGCTGTATTTAGGAGCCATATCTGCACATGGTGTTCTATACAATGTTACAGTATTTAAGTCCACTTGAATTTGGCCTCTGGGTGGAATCATTAAAAAAAAATTAACTTGCCTGCAAGTAGCAAACAAAAATATTGATAGAAATCTGCCCTTTTCAGAGAGAGATATTACTATAATAAAATTTAGTCATTTGATAAATTGAGCTGACTTAATTTGCAGCTACTCCATCTCCAGCTAAAGTCTCCTTCCAAACCCCTTCCCCCAGACTGTATCATTTCTTACATACACTGTAATACAAAACTTCAGTTGAGGTGAATGGCTTTTACTTCATTTTGGTACTCAGTACTATAGTATTGCTATTCTGAATTAAATTTACTATCCATATAGATATGTCATATGCACTTCCAAAAGTTATTCATGTCTATGAAAGGTGGAAATGAATGACTTTTTTTAAAGTATATATGGTTTTCTTTTTAAATGCCAAAATACTGTCTTACATATACACACAGTAGGTAAGTATTTCAAGTTGCACTAAAAATAACAACTGACACTTATTCCAACAATGAAAGAAAGTGTACATAGTCTATTAACAAAATTGGGTTTTTATAATATTTATCACTGTTGCCAACCAAGGGCACAATAACTGACGTTTGGATTTCATGCTCCTGTGATAACTGAATGAACTTATGTGAAACAAATAACTATGACTGATTAAACCCGGGAATATTCAACTCTTTTCTTTTTGGGTCTCAAAGGTAGCCAAGTACTGGTGCTGCTCTTCACTACTCATCTGCACAGCGATTCATGCTAAATTTATGTGTAACAGATTTCTTTTCTCTTTTTTCCATCCCATACACACCAGGAGTCTCAGAAGAATCTCAATTATATTAATATTTATATGACTATATTACAACAGGTCTGTGATAAAATATACAGGAAGCTTGTTATAAAATGACATGGGGTATGTCTATACAGTTGCCAACCCTCCAGGAATTAAAGATTAATCTTTAATTAAAGATAATGCCATGTGATGAAACCTCCAGGAATTTATCCCAACCAAAGCTGGCAACCCTAGCTGGGAGTGGGCCACCCATCCCAGGTAGACAGACCCACACTAGCAGGCCTCAAGCTAGTGTGCTAAAAATAGCACTGTGGACATCGCGGCTTGGGCTGGAGCTCAGGATCTTGAGCCCTGAGGGTGAGACTTGAGAGCCGGAGCCACAAAATCCACTCTGCTATTTTTAGCCCGCTAACTTGAGCTCTGCTAGTGCGAGTCTGTCTACCTAGGGTGGGAGGCTTGCTCCCAGCTGCAGTGTATACACTCCCATAGGGGCTTTGCAAGAGTTTGGTAGAATAGTTGTTAATCTGTTAGATCTAATAGTTACATGGGATCCTTTTACTGGCAATAAACAAATACATTCTTCCCTCTCCAATTGTTCCTGTGTGTCCTCCACTGGTGATGTTTCAACACAAGAAAATACTGATTCTCATGTTCTATTATAATCCATCCTGATGGGCATTTTATCCAGTCTCTGAAAACTAAGACCTTTCGTTAACAGAGTTATTTTAAAATACAGGATCATTTTCTCCTTTGAAATCTGGATTGTTTGTGAGCCACCTGAATGGTACCAAGGAGCAAGACCCTGCCCTTAACTGTCTAAAAATTTCCTGCATGCATAACAAGTTCCTATACTCCACATCATTTTAAGAGATGTGTTTGGGTCAAAACTCCTCTCCAAAGCACTAATCTTCAATGGACATATGATTGTTTAGTACCAGATGCCACTGGTGTTAAGTTACAGCAGTCTAAGAGATACTCACACGAGAGCCAGCACAGATTAGCCCACAGGATCAGAGTCATGATCAGAATAAAGGATATGTTTGGAGAGGAAGAAGGGACCTCTGCTCTACTCTACTCTGCTAATCTCATTGTACCCCCTCAGTCCCCCAAATCCACATCTTTCCACTCAATTAGAATAATAAATTATTATTAAGCCCCAACCACGTGTTCTACGATGACATGAATATAGAGACTGTCCCTACCCCAAAGAGTTTTTGATTTAAAAGACTATCATGGAAGAGGAAGTTAGCACTGGATGATCACAAGTAGGAGTTAAATTAAGACAGAGCAGAATGTTGCTTTTGCATTGAAAGTCTGTGGGTGTTTCTCCATCATTTAATGGCATCAAGGATGAGTTAACTTAATTTTTAGGAGCAGTCTTTTTTGGAGGGATGGTGGTTTTTTGATTTTTTTTTTAAATAATGACTTTTTATGGGAAATTTCCCCAATCCTGCAGCTGCTGCCACTGCCATTGTAAAAATTATTCTTATCAGAAAGGGTAAAACGTGCTACTTAGATGCTTGTGTTAACTCCCCTCTTTCAATCAGCTGGCGGGCATTAAAGTCAGTGGAGTTATGCCAATTTATCCGAGTTTAGGATTCAGGGTATATAAGGATATCCATGTGATACAATAATGATCCAAGGTTCTGTAGTGTAAGAATTGCCAACAATGATTACGTTACTTTACATTTGAGACAAATATAATCAACAAAAGAATAACTGACTAGTCTGAGTCTTTATTGACTGCACAATAATCTAGAGATTATAAAAGAACAATACTATGAATAATAAATGTACACAATCCCTATTCAAAATGCAATGGACCACTTGAGTTGAAGATTATTTAGTCAGCATCTTCTTGTACAGACAGCAAATACAAAAATTCAAAACATATAACTCTGGATTTTTTGGTTTTTATTAGCAAAGGAAATCATAGTATCTCCATAGTACTGGAATGCAATTGAGTGATTATGGCACTATTATTCTTCATTGGTCTATTTGAAGGATTATCTAACTTCCCTATAAGTGTCTTGCTCCTTCTAAAAATAATACATTAAATTGTTTCCTCTAAAGATGTTCTTAATATGCTGACAGAAATGATGGACGTAAAGCCGAGTTTAACTATGTAGAGTGTATTTATGGTTTCAATTTTTCTCCATTTAACCTCTTTAAAAAAAAGACATAGAAGTAGCCAGGATATGCTTAGTGTAAATGCTATCCCTAAGGCATAAGAACTGCTCTCTCTGTGCATCACGTGGGGCGCATGACACTCCAAAGGGGAAAACAAGAAAGCAGGAGCACAGCTTGACCCCTAACAGAGCAAACTGGGTGCACAAAGGAGAGTAAGCTGCACCCTCTGAAGTGTTACTTCCACTGTACATCTAGAACAGATCAGATCCGCAATGCCCCCAATGGAGGCCTGTGCATTAAAAGGTGTAATTGAGTCCTGCACAGGTATGACACACATTAGACACATACAAATAATTTAGTACACTAGGTACCAAGTAGAGTTAGTATATTAGGTATCGGAATTTTAGATGTGTAATTTTAGTATATTGGTGTAAATGGGTACTTCGCTGCTGTAAACAATCACATCATATACTCTAGCAAGTACACGCTATGGGCTCAATTAAATCCTGACTCAGGCAAAATTCCCATGTAGTTCAACATGAATTCCACCAGAGTGAGACTAGATTTGGGCAATATTAGTTAATTTACAAATTACTACTGGCACCTTTTCATCAAGAAAACACAACAACTCTCTCCCCTGCACTAAACTAACACTTGAATGTATGACCTTACCGTCAGTACGTTACAATACTAAAGACTGAAAAACCACATTATTGCTATAGCAGGATTTCCCTCCTCCCCCTCAATTCACTATACTTAATTGACATTTTACGAGATAGCAATTTAATTCTGAGCATTTGGGGCTATATTTAAGTCAGACTAAGTAAGTACAATATCAATGTTTTGAATGAGTGGCAAAATATATGTCTTAGTTTGCAGAACAAAGAATCAACTTTTGATCTCAGGTACACCAGGGTATAAAAGTAATGTACTATCATTCATTAATGCACCAAAAGACAAAGGACTGGTACATGTTTCTGTGCGTTTTTTTAAGAAGTATCTTATAGGATATGGAATTCTAACTCAAGAGCTCTTACAGTCTGTGCAAATGTTTGATGAAGAGAACCACAGCTGAACAAGCCAATATTTTAAATTCAATGGAGTATGGAAAATGCCAGAAGTTATTAATCATGTTACAAATTGATATCCACTTTGTCATGTTGATCTACACCTCCTTTCTTATCTCCAGGGGTTTTACTGATACCTGTGGTAGAAGTACACATTCCATTCATTATACAAATTGTGTTATCACATACTTCACTTTAACTTACTGCCAAAGCACAAAGTTAAAAAACCTCACATCACATACCTCCATTGACAAACGTACTATAAACTCATAATAATGAATATTATTTTATCTTTACCAATAGATGTTGTCTTACCTTTATCAAGTTAACCTGAAATGTCCCTTTCTCCTATTCAGCTTCCAGGAACAAAAGAAGTGAACTCCACCCTACGAACAAAGAAAAATTTAAAAGTGATTGGCACTGTGCTGAAAGTAGTAATTATATTACTACCATTAAAAAAAGACTCTGTACCAGGGTGTCAAGCGTATGGCCCACTGGCCAGATGCAGCCTACAGAACAGTTTCATCTGGATTCCCGCAAATCTTTGGGCTTGTCTGTACAACTCTGGAGTCTCCACTACATGTGTGTTGGGCTCTAGCTCCCTGGCTAGTCTGCAGTGATGTAGCCTCTGTTTGAAACAAGACCACATCATTGTGCTCTAAGGAACATTTCTGTCCACACAGAGGAATAAGGGGGAGTCCACACTGGAACGCTACAAATCACAAGGTGGTCATTAGGCCCACCATATGAAAATTGTTTGACACCCCCCTACACCACCATCCTGTAGTGTCTTCTTGTAGCCATGTAAAACTATAATGTCACCTGCAGGAGAATCTAAGGACTATGCATGGCTAGTTACACTAGAACTTCAGAGTTACAAACACCAGAGTTACGAACTGACCAGTCAACCACACACCTAATTTGGAACCGGAAGTACACAATCAGGCAGCAGGAGAGAGAAAAAAACAAAAAAACAAATGCAGTACAGTACTGTATTAAACATAAACTACGAAAACAGTAAAGGGAAAGCAGAATTTTCTTCTGCCTAATAAAGTTTCTAAGTATTAAGTCAATGTTCAGTTGTAAACTTTTGAAAGAACAACCATAACGTTTTGTTCAGTTACAAACATTTCAGAGTTATGAACAAGCTCTATTCCCAAGGTGTTAGTAACGCTGAAGTTTAACTGTAAATAGTCAGTACAGTATTTCAAATGTGACACCTGAGGACTAGCATTTGATAAAATGAAGCACATGGATGGCAAAATATTTAGCAATACTCTATCAATTATGGGAGGGAAATATTTACATTTTGCAATTTATGCTTATTATCTCATCTTCCAAGACAACTTGGCAGAATGCATGCATTGCAACTCATCCGGTATTCTTTGAATGGATGAGTGTTCCTTCATGCGTCAGCCCCCACAGGTCCAGAGTAAATCAGCACATATGTCATTGCATTAATTTCTATAGCACTGATAATTCACAAGGTTTACAAACCAAAGCCTTCTCTGGCTCCCATGATGGCAGAACCGCACAGACCTGACTGGGAGCTGGATCAGAAATGTATAGCAGCACAGATCGTCAGTCCCAAACAGCTGTTTGGTCATTATGTGCATACTTCTTAAGCTACAATTTGGTCCAAGATCTGTCTAGAGGGATACATACTACTTCCTCTCCAACTAATCACCAATAAAACACAGAGGCTGCTTCAGGACTACAGCCTCACAAGATAATTACGACAGAACATTACCGGTGCTTAATTTGTAATGAAAGAAGTGCCAGGGCTCACACAATTTCTTTTTTTACTTTCATGACCGACACAGCAAGCCCAGAGGTGCTGGGCTATGAACTGCCAAGTGGAGAAGTGCCGAGGCTTAGCCCTGGCAAGCCCTGGCACAAATTAAGCACTGATTATTACTGGAACTACTGTTGGCATTAGAGTAGAGCCAAGAGCCTAATCAGACCCTGGCCCCAAAAACACACAGTACATTGTATGAGGCAGTTAGTGCCCCCAAGAATGCACAAAAGACAAGGCAGTTAGTGCAACAAAGAGCATACAGTTTACATTGAGATTGGATGTGACATGGAAGTGTAACAAAATGGAGGGAGTTGCAGAAGGTGGCCAAAGGTAACAATGTAGTTACAGAGGCTCACTAAATCCGATTTTAAAAAAATGCAATGTAAATAAAACAGGAGATATTAATATCAACAGTCCCTGCTGGCTACCAGCCTAGCCATTATCAGTTGGCAGTTTACCATAGGCCTCCTGACAGAAGTAGGTCTTGAGAAAGGATCTGAAGAAGGATAGAGAAGTGGATATACAGATGCATTTGCGGACTAGTTGCCCTTTGTGTGTGGAGTCGTGAAAGAAAATGTGAAGTGGGAAAAATGAACAAATAAGCAATTTAGACTAGCATCATTGGCGAAGTTGAGTCAATGGCAAGACTAAAAAGGGGACGACATAGTCAGAGCCACAGGCCAGAAATATTTTAGTAGCAGCATTTTGAGAATGCACCTGAAATTGGTAACATGGATGTGAGGAAGTTCAAAATGGAGACGGAATTTCTGCACAAGAAAAAGAAAAAGGCTACATCTCAAAAATGTTACAGAGGAAGCAGAAGCAAGATCTGGATATGGCTTTGGATGCATGGGCTAAAGTGAGGACAAACTTGAAGAGAACACCCACGTTTATAGGCCTGAGTGGATGATAATGTTGTCAACAGTAACAGAGAGAAGGGAGGGGGAGGACAGGACAAGGAGGTAAGTTTTGGCCCTGCTAAATGTACTTTTCTGCAAGGGGTGTCAGAGGCAGGAGGAGTTGCAGGTGTGAATGGAGGGAGTCAGACCAGGAGAGGAAAGACAGATTTGAGAAGCATCAACATAAAGATGGTACATGGAGGCGTGTGAGCAATGAGATCACCTAAAGAAATACAGCAGAGAGATAGTAGGATGAAGCCAAGGATGGAGCCCTGCAGGTGCCACAGAGAAAGTGAAAGAGGGGAAGAGGATTCACTAAACAGAATTCTGAAGAACAGACACCAAAGTAGGAAGGAAATGAGGAAAGGAGGGACTCAAGAAAGTCAGAGGAAAATATTTTAAGAATGAGGGGGAAGGTCAACAGTATCAAAAGCCGCAGAGAGATCAAGGAAGATGAGAATGGAGAAGTGTCCTGAGAATGGATTAGAAGTCCGTAAAAAGGCTACTAAAGACCTCAGCAAGAGCAGTATCAGAGGACTGGAGAGAGAGTGAAAAACAGTTTGAAGAGTATCAAGGACAAAGTTGGAGAAGGATCGACCAGTCAATGAGTTTATAAATGAGAGGAGGGAGATGGAGTGGTAATTTCAGTGGGAGGGCAGGATGAAGGGAGGAGGGATTTTGGATGGAGAAACCAAAGCATGCTTGTATTCTGAGGAGAAGCATCTTGATGAGAGCATGAGGGTATGGAGAAAAGGGAAGTAGAATATGGCGGAAAGAGAGGTCATGAGGGGCAGTAAAACCAAGGTTTTTACTTCTTTTGATTCATATAACTGTTTCCTGAACCACTACAGTATTGCCTTAGAAGCTGACATCACTCATTTAGCCTCTCTAAACCCTTTCACAATGCCCACTGCTTATCTTATCTGAAGTAGTGCTGCACACATCAACATACATTCAAAGCCTGGGGATTGGTTCTCCCTCATTTCCGCCCCAAACATCAACCAAATATTTATCACCTCCTTCATAATATTGAAACAGCCAGCACTACCACAAAAGACATGGAAAGAAGTGGCTTTCTGATAATCACTTGATTCAAACAGCATGTCCTTGGTTTTAAAACTGCGTGTTTTGAAGTCTGAGTTTATCAGTTGGGCACCCAGCAGCTGTTCTATTACATTGTTCAGAAGAAGAAATTAACTTTGTCAGAGTCGGGGGCTGGGAGAGCAAAGGAGAAAAATCTAGCTAACATCTTTGGTTATAAAATATCTGACACCATCATCATCTTTATACAGAAATTCTGAAGTGTTGCAACTGGTTTATAGCCCATACAGCTAATCCTCAGTGCCCCGTGACTGGTTTCCATACCCTACTTTATGTAATTTAAAGAAAAACACCACCCATTTGGCTCATGACAGCGATCTGAAACTTAAATGAAAAAACCTTCTTTTCATTAAGTGGAGAGAATAAACTGCTGAAATGAGTTTGAAAGGTTTTTTCTTTTTTAATTAATACAGTCACCCACTGATGGCAAGTGTATCTTGCTAGAAAGTGACCTCATTTTGTGATTGTAGCAGTCTGGTAGGCCTGTATTTGAGGCTGTAAAATAGCTTCCAGCCTCTCTTAACAATCAGAAGAATAACTAATGACCTACATTTTTAAAACTTACTAGAAGTTTTGTGTGCCTTGATGTTGGGGTGTTGAACCTAACTAAAGGGCCTGATTTTCAGAATAGGTGTTCAACACTTTCTGAAAAGAAAAAAAGAAAAAAAAAAATCAAGACTTAGCAAGACTTTCAAGTTTGGCACCAACACCCCAGCCCCTTATGAAAATTTAGGCCTAACATGCTGAAACATCTAGGTTTATTATTATTAAACTGCCACAGCTTTTACAGTTGTATTTAGATTTATTCACTCTGTGAACATTTCACATCGTAAGTGTGTTAGCTGGTTTTAAAACAAATTTGTAACACATACCTTAAAAAGGAACCTTCAGCAGCACCAACAAAGCCTTCTCATGCTGGAAAAGCTCCATTAACATCTCCTTTGCAGCTTCTCACAAACTCTCTCCCAGTGTCACTTAGTCTCTCCCCACTACTGAGCTTGTGTGTATCTTGCAACATGATCTAAACACTGTCCAATCCAGGCTCTGGTGAACCAATGAAATGAATTCCATATCTTCTTGAGAACACTTGGCTGAGTCCCCCATGATTATACAAAGGATCACTCTCACAATCATCTCAACAGAGAGGATCCAAATCATTTAGGGCTATGACCCTACGAGTTACAAGTTAAGAAGAAGGTAACTGAAGGTGCAACACCTTTAGGACAAAACAACACTTTGTAAGAGTATAATAAAAACAATATATGGTAGATTAGAGTTTTCAGTTTGTAAGGGAAACTACTGCTCTTTGGGCTGAACAGTAACCTCCAATGCTCAATAAAGATCTCAACTCCAATAAGTATAATATGCGTGCCCTGGGCCAAACGTACCTTTTCATGGAAAACTTGCAAAACAACGGGGTAGAAGAACAGCAGTACTCCCAAAAATCCCATGAGATCCAACTCAGTTACTGCTGCATTCTGACCTCAGCCAGGAGTGGGCAGCAGCTACTCAGAAGAGACAGAAGGTGCAAACTTCAAGTTACACAGAGCCTGCTCCCAATTCTACAGATATTTGCAGTGAAGGTCTTTAGGCAGTCACTCCACACTGTTTCCCTACTCCCTCCTACCAGCACAGCTCACCAAGCAGTCATGGATCTCCCTGCATGCAGGTGTTCTTGCATACCATGCCCCTCCCCCCCAGAAAAGAAGGCAGAAGACATGGAGCTGAAGTTATTGTTTACATTACCAGTGTAATTTCCATAGATTTCTCTGGAGGAATTTAAACTGAGTTACTCAGGAGGCATAATGCCTGGAGAGCAACAGCTCCCCAGCTTCACCTTCCTCACATGGGACTCCAGTCATGTGTTAGTCATGCACAATGTGTCTCCACAGGCTCATGAGGAGCAGGAAATTTGCAACACAAATTACAATGCCCCTCCCCCGTTTCCACAGTTCCTGGGATCTTCCTGCACCTTCCTTTGCTCCCCTCAGCAGTGCAGAATTCAGCAACTGGCATGATGCATGTATACATTAGAAGAGAACATACACAATGGACACACTGTTATGGGGGGGCGTGTTTCAAGATTTAAGAAATTATATCACAACACATAAGTGGTGGGACTAAGCAGACTACGAGTTAGCTCTGAAGTCATCTCTATGAGCACAAATAAATCCACTGTGAACACTCAATCTATTGTGTGTTTCTTTAAACAACACCGGTTCAGCTATTTATCTTCAAACAAATACAGTTGAAACTTGTTTTCCACCTAAAAAAAATACAAACCTTGGCAGCAGAGCATTGGAAGGGAATGAAAACTATAGATTGTTCTTCTTGATACAGGCTGGTGATTTTAAAGAGTGTTGAAATAAAAAGTTTTATATGAAGTGAGGGTTCAGACGCACTGTTTCATCACTTTCAAAGTTAATTAGATCAAAATGGATTCCTCAAGCAGAATTTATCCCAACTATATTAGCATAAAATTATGTGAACAATTATGTATATACTGCAAAAATCAAGATAGACGAGAGCAGTGGCTTTATTGTGTTATCTTTCTTTCCCCTGACACCGGGTATTCCAGATAGGGGCTTTCAAAATAGGTAGCTTTTAAAGAATGTATACATTTTTATTTTATTGTGTAGTCCCCCACTACTGTCCCTATCACACTCTATGTAGGAAAATCTGTCAAGAACGTGCATTTTTGATTTTGGTAAGATTCTTGTTGTCAGGTACCTCACGTAAGTATTTAGGTCAAGATGCATACATTTCACCCTGGATTTCACAAATGGATCAGGTGGATGCTAAAGGAACACTCCTTCACTCCCTCTACTCCTCCAAAAGCCAAACAACTCAGAGAAGAAGCAATGTTTCTATGCACAGAAAGGGCAGCACAATGTATGTTGTGCTTTACTGATCATTTTATTTTAGTAGACTGTTGTTGGGTTCTGGCAGCCACATTTCAGGCCAGTATCATCAGTACATAACGTACAGAGAAGGGTTTGTATGACCACAGTGGAAGAAGCTAAAGAGGTCACTGGCTATAAGAACTTGAGCTAAATTCAATCACTATTTATTGTAAATTGCATATAAAACACTCACATTCCTGAGTGTTTTATATGCAATTTATCATTCCCTTAAATCTCCCCTGAAGAACAGAGACAGAAACTTAAAATTTAACACTGGCTAACAGAGTCTAGGGCCTAGTGTAAACTGACACAGGTACACCAAAAAGTTGGAAAAAAACATACTTAATCGTTAAAATGTTCTGTTTCAAAAGATAAGGAAGCTAATTTCTGCCACAGGTTAATATTTATTGTGTATTTAATTTGCAATATTTTTCAGTGCAGTTGAATAGTATTTTCATGATTTTCTTACTCCATTTTTCACAACATGTCTTCCAAAAGGATTCCATCCATTTAAAAAGCATGCATTGCAAGGCAGCCTACAGGACCAAAGACTCTTCAGCTAATAACAGAAAGTTATCAGGCCTTCAAGGCAAATGCTGAGGAAGAGGCAAAGCTTGGAATCATTACAGAGATAGCTTTAAAATAATTAAACAAGTTATTTGGAATCAGTAGTACTTAGTCTATTGAGAAAATGAATAGAATCCGTCAGGAAACTTCTTGAAGTGAGGCAAAGTACAGAAAAGTCCTACAACATAAGTAAGATGAAATTTCATTGATGTCGCTTTTGCAAGGCAAAGAGACTTTGTCCTTCTTGAGAAGTTTTGTAAGAAAAAATAACTATATGTATACAAATACTTAGCATGTGGATTTCTGTGGGGTCACGTTATCTTTCAGAAAAGCGTAACTCACTTTTTAAACAGCAGTTTGGATACTGGTTCTTTCTAGGACACAAAGCTATGATGATTTGAATACTTTGTGAATGGTCAGCATGTGTGTGTTCTCCTAGAGAAAGGAAAAAATTATATTCTGCGCAGGAACTGAAGCAGACAAGTGCTTCTAATTAAGGACCAACAAGCTGCTTCAGTTAAAGAATTTCAGCTGAAACTGAATCAATGCATTCATTCCTGTGAGATTAGCTATTCTCACAGGAAGGACAATGAGATTTCACCATGCTATGGTGCAACCTGGGGCACACACTTCAGAGCACCTTTTTAAGTTTTAAAGTGGCAGAACCAGGCCCACTGAGAGAAACCTGGGGCCCTTGTACATCTTGCTCGCTGAGGCCTGCCCCTCCCATTTCACTTTATTTACATAGATGTTAGATCCGGGGGGAGGGAGGCCCTGAGTTCTGGATCCCAGTACAACTGCCCCCGCCTTCACTCCCAAGGCAGATCAGAGGGTCCCAGGATTATGTGATTCTGGAATATGTAGGTACTAAAATTAACAGCGGATTTTCGGGGAAGAGGAAAGTACTTCTGTGGGTGAAGCTTCCCCCAGCCCTTCTCTCTCTTTCTCACTCACACTATTTTTCTGTATTACTCTACTCCATTCAGGCACTCACAAACTGAGCCTTTTCTGATCTCAACTGAATTTCATTTCCCCCTCACCGGATTAGTGTGATAAGTACCCATTTTAAAACATCCAATATGAAATATGAACCTTTTGTTTTCAACTGAAATCCGCTGCAAATAAGAGCTCAGACTGCTTTGTAGAATAATAAAATACAATACTCTCTAATACAAGAGAAGAAAGATTTAGAACTGGGGAAAAACAAAGGCATCTCAGACAGTGTGTAATAACTGCAGTTGTTTTTTTTTTTTTTAATGGCAAATGTAATTTCATTTTTAAGAACTACTTAAGTTGTAATGTGTGATTCTATATTGAATAGTGACTCTTTAAATGGCACTGTAAGAATCCATGTTTATTTTATTTCATGGTAATTCCAAGATCATCTTTGCAAATAAGATGACTAGGGTTTCCCCCCACCCGAACTGCAATACATACAAATCCTTGGATACAGGTCAAGCAGTGTTCTTTTGGTTTAGTGCATCTCATAAACAGTAGCTCTGGGCCACTTAGGATGAATGAAAAGTCTGATGAATATGCATCTGAGGTGTAATCACCTGTATACCTAAATTCTCCATTTGGAATTTACACTAGTTAAAATCCTGTTCATGATGCATAAATCAGAACAGAATCTAGCTGTGTTGTCTCTGAGTAATATTATGTATCATATCTGATTACTTTAGTGAAATACACTTAAACTAACCACATAAGATTATGAATACTAAGAGGCAGTAGACTGGAAAAAATATCAACTACCTATTTACCCAGACCCCCATTTATGACTATTAGGATGCATGACCAATTCAGGGAAAAAGAAAAAGCCAAAGGAAAAGGAGAGGGGAAAACAGCTTTAAACAGTTAGATACAAAACGGCTTAATTAGAGCTACAGATGATTGTCCCATCCACATTTAAAGTGCCCGCTACCAAACACAAGCATTTTGGCAAAGGGCCTTTTAAAAAGAAAAAAGAAAAAAAAAAGGTGAACCCAAATAGAATAATTCAATGATGGCTAGACAGCCAAAAGGGATAATTGTGCTAATTAATGCTAGAAAAAGGAACAATGCTCTTAACATTCTACGGGCCAGAGATTTGTGTGGAAGAAATCCTGTGATTGGCCTGAATACTCTGGCATTTTAAGTGTCAGGAGATCTCCACAGCATTGGTGAGACCGCACTGAGAGAGTGTAGCAAAACTGCTTCAGGATGCTAGGACTTGGGACATGACGAAGAAAGAGAAATTTCATGATTGATGTGGGAAGACATGACTGCGGTTTGGACGGAAACCTTGATAGGAAAATGGAGAGACATCTCTTCCAGATGATATGATGAGGGTCTAAAGGACCAAATTATGACTCCATTTAGCCACACGTCTGATTAACAGGTCTGAATGGCCTGAAATCTCAAAGGAAATGATAAATACAAAAATGAATGATCAACTTTTCTCACGGGTCCATCAGCTTCAAAGATCTCAGTACGCCAAAGAGTCTCTGACCTAGTCTTTGACAAAGACTTTTGACTTTCTCAAAACCCTAGAGAAAAACATTCCACAGTGCAGCAGAGACTCAAGAGCAGGAAAGGCATATGCTCCTGGTTCATTCACAAACATTGGAACTAGAGTTCTTCCTAGAGTGAGGGTGAAACAACAATCCCAGGGAAGCAGCTGAAGGCTTTGGGAAATCAATTTATCAGCTTCTATACAGCTGGATTTACTTTGTGTGGGTTTGTGCAAAGAGGTTTGGGTTCTGATGTAGTTTGTCCCAAAGCAAGAGCCACGGCTGGGACATCTACATGAGGAGACAGCAATGAAATCAGTACCTTCAAGACCAAGGGGACACAATGATACAAGAAAGACCTCAATCTCTCCTGATTTTCTAGGGCATCTTCACTAGCAGAGGATGGAGCACTGCATATTGGTTTCTGTGTATTGCTTCCTGCACTTTAACAGACTATTGGACCTTCTGCTGGGCAGTTAAGACCAGAATGCTCTTATTCTGGAAAGAAGAACACCTATCTGCTGGCCCACAGACTCAGATCCTGTTGGACATAAGAGGAAAAAAGTGCTAGTAAGAGCAAAGAGAACAGCAACATCCAGAGTGCTACAAGTCTTCAATCTGCAGTTGTTACAGGGACAGAAAAACGGGGAGGGTTGGTACCAATCTGGTCTTCAGGGGCTGAATTTAGATACTAAGGAAGAAATTTTCATTAAAATGCCTATATAATCAAAGAGGATGTGGCTATTTCCTCTAAGAGCTCGGGAATGGCAAGTGAATATTTACATGAGAAAGTGATTTTATTCATTTTAGTTAATGTATCTGATTTTTTGAAATAACTTTTTCTTCTTTCCTAACTTTAGAAGAAACAACTGACTACAAGATCGAAATCTAGTTTCACCAGACTATAAAACTTGAAACACACACACATACACACAATTACCTTACAGTAAGTAGGCTCCTCAAGATGGTTTCTTGCAGGTACAATCCCAATTGCTGGTCAAAAATTCCAATCTCATGTGCATGAGGCACATTTGCACCAAAAGTGGAATGCACGTGGGCAAAGACTCAAAGAGCCACCATAAATTCCCCCCCTCACCCAACCCTTAGAGTTAAGCCTCTCTAACCTAGTGACACCAGTTTTACATAAGTATTCCCCTGCATAAAAAGTATCTCAATAGGAATAACTTCTTTGCTTAAGTCTCCTTGAACTAATTATTGACACAGTGGGCCAAGACTGCATTATACTTATTTAAAAAAATACACAGTTTTCCGAAAAAGCAAGCTCCCCAAATCATTTCCAGATCAGCCTCTGTATGTGCAGAAACCCTTTTCATTAAAAGAATAAGATTAAAGGAACAGTTAAATATGTTGACCCAGCTATCAATTTACATGACAGCTACAACAGGAAAGAAATCATAACTTAAAAGGGGGGTGGAAAGCAACAATGTAACGAAAGTGTTAGCAGCTCACTTAGACTTTGGCCTGTTTGTGAATAATTAGAAAAATCTAAATGGATTGAACATAGTATCAAGAGCTAGAATTACAGTTCCTTTCACTCTGATGTATTGAAAAATAAGAAGTTAAAAAATCCAGCATAATAATTAAAACAATCACAAAATGCCTCCCTCTTTTTCTAATTTACAGCACCTTAAATTACTACCACCAATTTAAATAGGAGCAGAGGCTTTTTAGTTGCTTCTTTCATGTTTAATCCATCATCTGTTTCAGTATCTTGTTTTAGAACTAACCAGCTCACCACCTACTGCACATCATCTGCTGCACTTTCCACATCTGAGGAAAAACAAGAAAGAACCTTTTTCTCATACTATGTATCCAAACTGCTATTTTGATCCATCACCTGCTACATGAGAATCAGAAGGCACATCATCATCACATATGCCCAGACTTCATCAGCTTGAATCAAAAGAATTAAAAAGGAGTTCTCTAATATGGCTACTTGTAATAGGGTCATCTGCCACCCAAGCACCCCGTTGCAGTTAGAGGTCATACTGCAGCACCCCATCTGTTTTCCTCTCTTCAGGGTCCCATAAGAACTGTAGGCTATTGTATTTAAAACATTCCCCTTCCAGGGTCCAGTTCATTCAGTCCTCAGAGTCAACACATTGGTCCTCCAAGCCCCAGCCCCACTTCAGTGTCTCTTTCTCCCTTAGGTAGGGAGTCATTCCCCTACCCTCCTTTCCAGAGCTGGGTCCCAATTCAATCACCACTTTTCAGGTTTTACCTGGCTGGATGGAGCAGAGTCTTCAGGCTCTTCCTCCCTCTTGCCTTAGCAGGCTTCTCCCAGCCCTCCCAGCTGGGGCAATTCATCTACTTTTCCCTGCCTTTCCTCAGTCCCTGCCACAATTTCCTAAGCTTCACCCCTCTCTTCAGCTTCCTGCTGCCCTTTATTGGGGAATCAGCTATCCTCCATCAGACCCTATTGTAACAGAAAGTAATTTTTGGATTGAGCCCTACTGAGAGAGACAAACATACCTCTCCTCCTACCATTAAAGGTTTATTTTGGGGTTTGAAGGTTCCTGAATGTTAAGGGCTCCAGAGAAAATAATGATAATTACAAGTCAATTAAAATATATTGAAATTGTTCATAGTTTGGGAAGGTTTAGAATCAAGTGTTATCCCACTAAAGTTTTTCATGGGCATGAGCAGTGTATAATATTTCAGCTAAACAATCTGGGGTCAAAAGCTCAATACATGTTTGCAGCTCTTGCTCGTCAGACAAAGGTTACAAAAAATGACCTATGCAAAACTTCCTGCCTCCTGATGTTTTTTTGCCAGTCTCCATTCCAAAGGTTTTCCATATAGCTGGAATTCTGCCCATGATCTCCATATCCCCGAAGAAATACTCTTTCCAGATGAGTTCCCCAGAACAGAGCTGTGTTTCTTAGAAGGCAAAGGGATATTTATAAAAAGTACAACATCCTGAATGTTGCACCAGTTGGCTAATATATAATTATTCTATAATTTGACATGAAAGTCTGGTAGCCATTTACAAACATTATGAAGAGGCACCAATGTTCAAACTCTAAGGCTGTTGGATGCTACAGGGTGAACATTTAATATTTTCAAATAAAGGGGGTTCTCTGTTAGATTTCTTCTTCATTTTGTCTCAGTTCAGATTTTAATTTTTTAAATAAAATCTATGTTAATTTAAAACCTTTGAAGTTTAATCCAAGCTTTTTTTTAAAATGTGACATTCTAATGCCCTCTAATAAACATGCAGAATGGTCCAATAATAGAGTAGTTCCTTTTCTAGATGTTTTATTATATTTGTTGATGTTAATGATTTGCTAGTTTTATTCCCTTTCAAATACAACCTACTTGTTTCTCAAAGTTCTTTAGAAAAAGCACTCAACTGACCTCAGGCATTAGTCTGAAAAATGCATTTTGACACAAAGATGAAAGGAAAGATAATTTAGTATATTATTTACCAATTGAAGGGTCACACCTCAGTACATGCAGCTGTGCCCATAAGCTCACATCCATCCCACTGTAGCTCAACCACACAGATACACACCCTTCAGCAAAGTAACACCCCTCTGAATGAAAAATGCTGTTTAGTTTTGCTCAGGTTCCAATCTTACTGATCTCTCTTTATACATACGCTACTTCTCAAATCACCTAATCTATGCTTTGTATAAGTAAAACTGCATAGTACACAAATGGCAAAACCAGGATTTCTTAAAATGAAGTTTTATAATATTAAACTCAAATTATAAACAAAACAAAGGGATGCAACTTTGTGCCCTCACGTTGCACAGCCATACATCCTGTTAATGCAGATGGGTTCTAATCAAGCATGTATATCAAGAGAAGATTATTTTTTCAAAACAATGTAACTATAATTGAAATAGAAGTGTTGTATCTGAAGAGTTGATTTACACAAATTAATATTAGAAAACTACATTTTAAGGGGAGATTGTCAAAGGGATGAGTGGGTTTCAGAGGAAATGGATTTAAATCACCATTTTAAATCATGATTTTAATCAGCAAGCAGGAAATCTTCATTTAAATAATCTTATTTTGCATTTGTACTTTTTAGTTATTTTTCTAAAGAAAGGTTCTCTCTCATTGTGTGGAAACCATCAAAACACACTGATATGGAACCAAATATAGCCTTTGCCTAAATTTAGTACTTCTTTTTTATTATACAGGCTCTGTTTCCTTTGTGCTGCCCTGACACCAATGCCAGCTGGTGGATTTAAAACCTAAGTCAGGGGCGCACACACAAAATTTGGGCCTACAAGGGTTGTCAAATAGAATTCTGATCTCTTAATTCCCAGTCCTTTGTCTTAACCACCAAACCATTATTGGTCTTATGTCTAGATGACAGGAAACACAACTGGAAATTGGGAGTCCTACACTGACTCAATGTGTGAGACTGGGTAAGTCACTCAGCTTCCTCATGCCTCAATTTTCCCAATGTTACTATATCTGCCTTACTGGGGTATTGTGAAGCTTTGTCAGCTACTTAATGATCTTAAAAGCTTTTTGAGATCTTTAGACAGAAGGTGTGCTATAAACTGTACGTATTTTTAAACAAGAGAGAGTGTGCGCTTTTCTAGATGGGGGAGATTAAAAACTAAAAAAAGTTACATGCTACTCAAAAATCACTAGTGAGTATATTTAGTCGGCATTTGCTAAGATTTTAACATAGTTCAATGAAGGTCTGCCCCTTTGTCACTTCATTGCACACACTCTCTTCTCAGGAGCTGATGTGCAAATGCTGCTTTCAGTAAAAGTAACATGAGAATGATTGTAAATGCCTCACTGAAAGTCACACAGCAGAAACTACTTTAACATCTGCAATACTAAAAAAAAATCCACTGCCTTTGAGAAGAACCCACCTGCTTACCTCCATGTTAGGCTCTCATGACAATTTTAGCTGAATTCTGAAGGTTTTCTTCAAATTCTAAGCTTTCATTAAAAAAGTGAAGATTCTATCTTTTTCTGAGAATGCAGGCAATCATTCAATATTTCTTCTTCACAAATCAAATCTGTTAATTTTTCTGTCAGATTCAGCTAACAATAAAGTGCCACTACTAGAAGGTAATGCATTAAGTATATGTTGACTATTCTCTGCCAGGGCAATGTTAAGAAAACAAAACCAGAAACATTTGGAGTCTATTGAGCTTTACACTTTTTTCTTTAATTACCTTACATTTCACCATTCATGTTGTTTTATTAATTTTTGCATTTCACTCAACTTGGACAATGAAAATAGATTAGTGAGTTTCAATTTTGTTTATTTTGTAGCCACTTGGAGATTCCAGCTCTCATGGTCTCACACAATACCCTAAAGTCTGGGTGAAAATGCTGCAGGGCAATGTCTAAAAAAATAAACTGATTTCATGGAAAACCATAGAAACAGTTCTATTATTTTCTGAAAGTAAGTAAAAAAAAATCCCAGCTACTACCCTTTTTGTTTTGCTTTAAATAGAATCAACTTTGGGGGCTAAACTTTCTGGCAGCATCACTTTAATATATATCCTTATTTAACAGTTTACATAACATAGCAACCTATAAACGTCATTTCTTTCTGAAAGGCAAACTTCAGTAAGTAAGTGAGAATTATAAATGAAAAAATGATGGTATTAAATTTTGTCTGTGTTTGAGTGTATAGAGAAATCCTATACATTAAACGTAAGGTAACAGTAGCTTAAACTAATTCCGTTAATATCTGTGAATAAGCTTTTCATTTGGCCATTTTCACATCCTGTAATTATTGCAGAGGAAACACAGGTTACGGGTTCAACTAGCGCTTAAAATGTGTAATTACATCTACTAGACTTACCCTAAGGGTAAAAACTTCATGACCTAAAATACAAGGCACCAAATTCCTCTTACACATGCTGTGGAGTCTAATGTTTCAATGGATATTTTGATTATTGTTAATATTCAAGAATCAGTCATCTTCAAACAAAAGATGCAGAAATTAAACCCACATGTCAAGATTTCACACAGGCTAACAATGTTATTTATCTGTAATAAATGATTAAAACAGTATCATGAATATATTTGCTCAAATCCATTCAGAGACAACATCTTGAAAATGTATCAATACCTGTAAATTCCTCCATGTGTAGTACTCGAAATAACATTTTAAAAACAGCCAATGGGTGGGTAGGTATTTTGAAAAATTCTAAATTTGTGTCAGGTCTCTACCTTTGATTTCAAGTAAATTGTAATTGTACTAAGATCACAACTTTTCTTCACCTTACCCCCAGAAAATCCAGTAAAAGTTTCAGTTTTCCAACATCTCATTTCACAAAAACTAACAAAGAAAGAAACAAAAAATTAGGACCACAGGGATTCCACTTATATGGACAGGCATAGGAACATGTAAGCATCATGCACTTAACCAGACTATCCACTAATTTGAATTTGAAGTCAGACAGTTTTGCAGTGGGCTTTGGTTTATAGCAATAGGCTCAGCAACTGCCATCTCTGTTTATCAAATGTCCACCACAGGTTAACATAACACCAGTTCTCCGAGTTTTATGTATGTATTCATCTGCAGACAGTACACAGGGGAAGATAGCTCACAGGCTATATGCCACAATTTGGTACACATTTAGCTAAATTATGCACTTAAGAAATATGCACTTCCAAAGGGATCACATAAGATCCAATGGGGACAGACTGGAGCCAAGTGAGTGCGATGCAATAAATAGAATTTGAATGTAAATGGAGTGGTTTTCTGGCTATACCAAAAGAAGGACAGGAGACATTTGACATGGGTTTAATGAGGCTACAACTTTATTAGTCGATGTCTAGGACTACCAGGCAGATAACAGTGTACAGTTCGGGTAACCCCATGTTTTTCCGTAATTACCCGAGGGCTTCAACCAGTTCCCCCTCTTTTTCCATCCAGGTCCCTCCAGCAAATCCCTTTCCGGGACCTTGCCATCCACCCCTCCCCGTAGGAGGGTTAAGGTGGGCTATAAGAATGTGTGGTTGGCTCCCTGCCTTACCAATCATAGATGTCCCCAGCCGCCCCCCCCCCATTTGTTCCTTTAATGAACACCTCTTTTCAAGTCCTTTTCCAAGCCATTTATCTGGTCACTGTATACCTCTCCTATGGAGTACCTGCACTGAACATCCACCGTACACTTAAATAATGAGTTGAGACATATGGCCTACCACCCATCATGCCACGCATGAACAAATCCCTTCCTGAAACCCATTGTGGGGAAGGTGAAAATAAAACCCAACTGCACCCAAGCCAATATGGTGGTAAGGGAAAAATTCCTTCCCAGCCCCCCTAAAAAAAAATGCCCACAGCAGGTGTTGACCAAACCTGGTATTTTACCACCTAAAGGGGAAGGAGGGTGGGTCCTGCTTCAGCCTTGGTCCGTGTAAAAGGGAGGCTTCAGGCACAGAGTTGCCCCTTTTAAACCCTGCATCTCTAGGGGATGAGTCAGGGACCACGCTGACCCTTTTGCAGCAGTTTCCATCTCCAGCCATAAAGCACTGTTCCCTTCATTTGGCCAGCCAGCCAAATAACCCGCACTTAAAGGTGAAGGGCGACAGAGTCTAATATCATGGTCTTATATAATAAAAGCCTAATCCTGCAAATCTTATCCAGACATCTTCCCATCAAATATAGAGTGCATTGTATTAATTGCCAGAGGACTCACATTTTAATTTTTTTTGTTAAATTTCAACTTCAAGTCAAGATAATTTATAATAGCTGGGTTACAAAAGACATGAGTAAAGGGTTGCTTTTTTACTGTTCCTTAGATTAACAGGGCTCTGATTTTGCTTGATTCAAGGCCTATAGAACTCCCATTAAATTGATGCTCAATATCAGTGGGATTTTTTCCCTGAGCAAGGCTTGCAGGAGCCTACTCAAAGGATGTACACAGAAATACAACTTCACTTCTCACTGAAAACGGTTCACCTGAGAGAAATTACTCAGCAAGTTCCAACGTTTTTCAAAAAGTGATATATAACATTCCAAAAAACCATTAAAAGAACATTACAATTACAAAATAAAGCACTCAAAAATTAGTAAATGCCAGAATTAAAGCTGTCTATGCAGCCTGAATTCAGAGAATGGATGGATAGATGGATGGATAGATAGATGATGCATTATGATACTCTTGCACAGTATTACATGGGAAATCTTCAGCAGAGCCAGGAAGAGAACATGGAACAGAAGCCAGTTCTCCTATGTCCAAGTTCAGTTCCTTAAACAATAAGCCCCCTTTTCTTCTTGCAGTCTTCTGCTTTATTCCCTGTCCATCCTGTGTGCTGAATGAGGCCTGGGTCCTGTACAACAGATAGTATATGATCACGTTATCTAAAGACTTTATGATAAGACCTACAGAAGGCAGCTGAATTAAGGCTGCATAACATTTCAATTTGGCCTATTAGAAAGAGAATTTCAGACTCCAAACTTAGATGATCATGGGTATGGTTCAAGCGTTTAGGTTAAGCTCAGTTTCTAATTTATTTACTCTTAAAGCATTCGGTTTACGTTTAGAAAAATAATGCCTGAATATAAAACCAACTAGAGGGTTTTGGATTGTGGATGACCACCACATTGATTTATTGGGCTCTATTTCACGATTGAAATCTTTTAAAAGTAAACTGTATATGAAATATCTTCCAAGGACAGTTGACAGAATTTATCTTCCTTTAAGGAAAATGGATCTTGAAACCTAAAAAGGTTGACAGAGGCCCTAATGTTTAGGTGCTCCTCATTTCACTAGCTTTTACAAGTTTTAACCATTTCTCCCAATTTTCTCTTGTCCTGGCAATTTTTCTTACAAGTTGCATTTACATCTCACTCATCATCAAGGATACCGAATTGAATCTTGAAGGCATTTGCCAAGAAAGTCAAGATCTAACTTATATGCTACATCAAATAATGCAAGAATGTTTTCTGCTTCAAACATTGCTGCTAAACATCCACACTGAACATCAACAGTGAAACAGTCAATATCCTTAAGGGATTCATCAAGCTGTGTAGGGACTTAGGTTGCTCAAAGTTTCAGTTCTAAGAATGATTCCCCACTCATTATTATTTACGCTGATGATATTTGAGGAAAAATAGACATAGCAAATTGTTCCTTTAAAAATTCTGATATCAGGAAATGTTGTCCATCAGCTCATAAAGCAGCAGATATCTTCAAGGTCTCCTTGACCTATGTAGCATTATGGGACAATCTTTACACAAGGACAAACTGTTCTCAAACAATTCCTCCAATGTACAAGGCACTGATCTTTTCGTCAACACTTGGCATGCAGGTCTTCTTGTTCTACTTCTTTTTTCCTGAATAAACTATTTATTATGGACAGAATCCCAGGGCAGTGAGGCAGCACAGGATCCTGTTCCAAACTTGAGTCTGGCTTTTTGGATCCCCCTTTCAAATCTTTAATATCAGAGTGACTGGGAATGTATAGTGACTTTTTGCACCTGTGATCCTCTGGTTTTGGCAGTAAAACTGATCTTAATTTGTGACATATGAAGATGCCTATTGCCTTCCGCAGAGTCATGTGCTACCGACTGACAATATGAGTTCCACCGGTAGCAAAAGCAAGTGTAAGCAAAACTGTTGTTTAGACAGACGGGAACACAATGTTGGAGGAGATCTCTTCCCCTGACCTCTATTTTAATACCAGTGACTTTCTGTGCATTACACATGAATGGAAGCAAATTATTGTTACTGAATACTTTGAAAAGTCCACAGTTAGCATTAGACTGATTGGTTTTCCCTTCCAAGTCAGAAAAGAGGAATTCTTTGGCCATATTGGAAAGCTGCAGAGGGTCAGCCAAAGTCCAGCTAGTTGTTGTCAACTACTAAAGCATATTAACTTATATTCTTGCCAAAAGACCATACAATTAACACACCTCTCCTTCTGAAAGCAAGATGCATACAAAGGAAAAGATGCGTATGCAGAATCAGAACTGGACCTACAAATGCCCAACATCTGATCTCGTACAGCATGCAAAATTTTTTACCAGAAATAAATGGCCTTAAATTAAAAAAGGAGAAGAAAATGAAAAAGTTTTCCTGTTTACAAACTATACATAATCAAAATATTGTTTGGTAGATTTATTTGAAGGAGGGATCAGGGGTGGAAGACATTGCCGCAGCATATTAAGGTCTCAAATGAAGCTCATTCGAAACTATTGGAAAATATACTTCATAGTTTAGAAACAAATCTACAACACTGCTATCAAAACGTAATGGTCTAGCTTGTTAAAATAAAATTGTTGAAAAGAGGGAAAAAATATCAGCAAATATTTTCACAAAATGTCTTCCAGTCTTCAGCCAGCTCTAATTAATATCTGCTTACCAAAAAGAAACCCTTTATGCTATTCTTTGGCAGCAAATAAGGCTCTGATCCTGCAAACACTTAAGTCCATACATAACTTTACTTGCATGTCCTTCCATTGAAGTCAATGGGACTACTCACATGAAGGAAGCTATATGCCTGTTTAAGCATTTGCAGGATTGGAGCCAAAACCAGTATCCAAAAATCTACCATATGTTATTTCTGACACAATGTAAATCAGGCCTCCAGTTGGAGTTCAATGCCTGTTTGTAACCTATAAAGCACTAACTAGCTCAGAACGTGCCTATTTGAAAGACTCCTACCCCATGTGACTGCCAGAGTTATGATGAGCAGGGGTGCTTAAATTGGAGCTCCCTTGGTTAACACAAGAGGGAGCTGATGGCAAGCCATTCTCCATGAGGGAGAAGAGTTCTCCTTTGGTTTTATAGATACTGCTACCATGACTTTCTTTTGTTATATGGAAGAACAAAGTTCCTTGATATACCTTGGGTGGTTTTTTTTTTTTTTAAATATGGCACATCTGGAAGGTGGAACAAGTCAGAGAATGTATTCATTATTTATATACTGCCACAAATTGTAATGGCACTTCACAGAACTTTGAAATCCTGAACTAACACAGGAATGTCACCAAATTATTAATATATTTCCAGTAGCTCCAATTGTCATTATCCTCCAGTACATGGTTGTAATCCAGGAATCCCTTGGTGACAACTGCCAGAGGGCACAGGGGATGCACAAAGTTTACAGGGATCCCCTGGGTCAGATATCTGCATAATCGTTCACTGTAGCGTGGCATGTGAGGTTTACTGAGAGCCAGGAGACCACAGGTCATGACAATCATTGCAAAATGTATGTACAGATAATATTTAAGGAATTATGCATCTATACTGAAAATTATGTTCTGAAGGTCTTGGAGTTAAAGCACGTCACCAAGAGGTGTCGTACCTTGGAGACGAACCTTTCAAACAGGAGGTAACTGATACTTATCCACCTGTCTGGCCATTTGTGTATTGCGTGACTCACACTGTATCCCTATTTGCAGGCTGAGCCAGCTGCCAATTGAAAGATTGCAAAATCTACAAGAGAGGAAATCTACAGGAAGAAACAGCGCAGGGCAGGGGGTGTCCTTTTTATGAATAAAGACAAAGGATTGGTCTGATATAACTTGGAGTGCAAAGAGATGCACTGGATCCTTCACTCAGTAGGCAAACTAATAGCATGCATGTCAGCCAGCCTGGCTGTAAAGTGCTGCAGGGATTTTGGGTGGGCAATACTCTGCTAGATATGAGAGTACCTTGTAAATTAAGTCTAGGCTCTAGAATGTGTGTTATGATTTTATTATGTACGTAATAATTTGTTCCCAATATTTCTGCTTACGACTACTTGAATCTCTATGGTTTGTAAAAGAAATCTAAAATTGATTTCACTTTTAACAAATCTATCTACTGTGTGTTAAGTGGAGTGTGATCCGAGGTGGAATGGGTAAGCTAGGCCATCCTGTTTCTTTGGAGGCAGTGAATCTGTGAATGCTTCGAGTGTCCAGTGTACTAGGGGCTGGCCACTCCAGGGAGATGCTCAGAGGGCTCAAGTGTGCTAATCACTAATGCACAGATTGACAGTGGGTCCTGTGAGGCCTAGTGAGAAGTGCCAGTGGGGTGCTGGAGCTGACCCATGGCAGGCACAGACAAGACTTCCTCACACTAAGGGCAGGTGGTAGCAAGGTGCCTCACAACTCTGGGTACCCCCAGGAAACCTCACAGTGGTTCTCTTCATTTACATGCAACACTCTAGCTGAATAAAGAACAAAAAAAAAATGTCTCCTGTCATTTGTGCAAGCAGTGTATAAAAGAAAGAAAATAAATATCTGCAAGTGAAATATACAAATGTTATCCTACTTCTAACTACTGTAATTAGAAAAAAAGAAACACTTTGTTCAGTAATTACATGCAGATGTTTGCGCCGTTGGTAACTTGAACTTTTCTACAATTAGTCTTCACAACAGGTCTTCTCCAAGATACCTTAATTTCATTGGGATTCCACAGGAAAGCACAGACCACCCTCTCTGATCTGAAAGAAGAACCCAACTCTACCGAGCTAGAGTCCGCCTCCAAATGAATAACAGGTTATCCTTGTCATAAGCCCTCTTCCCTGATCTAGAACTCTACAATACAGTGTTATGTGCCTCGTTACTGTAGCAACTCCTGATGCAAGTTCTAGAATATCTTTGGGCCGTGGAAACTAGTTAAGTCGCAGTGTTTTGGGAATGCATACCTTAAGCAGGAAATACAGAAACCTGTTAAACCTGTTCAAGTTAATTTTACCTTAAATCCCCTATCACAAATAAAGGATTGCTAGCAGCATATTTAATTTCTTACAGCACAGATTTTTTTAATGAAAAAATACAAAACCAGTAGTTCTTCAGATCTGTTCTGTCCCATGTACACAAATAAAATAGATTTTGCAAGTTAATTGAGTAAGATCTGTAAGCTAATATTTATGAACAAACAGAAATATCTGAAATCTTCTCATATTTCATTTTTCAGAGGAGAACTGTGATGGAAGGCATTACCTGTAATTTTGTTCATGGCAGAATATGCAAGACTACACTATAGAGGATTTGATTCACACAGAACACAGCATCTACATCCTCTCCATCATACACATACTCCCAGCTTAAAAACACATGGGATATGGAGATACAAACCATTATCTACTTCTCCACTCTATTTACACTAGCTTTACACTGGTATGATTCCATTAGAACACTGGTGTGTAAAAGAGCTGAGAATCAAGCCACATACATCTCTCCTCAGAATATGTTTTATGTCATTGCCAACATTACACTAACAATGCTATTGCTAAGATTGAAAAGCATTTTCCAACAAACAAACAAAAACCCTACTTTACTAAGTCATAACTATGGCAAACTATTCTTGTCAGACTGAAATTTCCCACGTTTGAGAACTAATTTTGTCTGTTGGATTTTGGCTAAGATTCACAAAATATGGACTGGCCATTTCAGTTTTACCTAAAAATGGACTAACTTTGCCTTATTTTTAAATTTCTTCTCAGTGTCTAAAATGAAATCAATATTCCCCCCGCCCACACACACACACGATGGTGACACTCTGTGTAAGTGATATAAATAGCAACCACTTTCTTCATGTAGCTAGAATTCGCTTCCCTTTCACAGCTGTGCAATGGAGGGTGGAAGGAACCTTCCTTTCCATGCAGACTGCATAAGGCAGAACTGCAGCCTATGGGAAGCACGACTGGCTCAGTGGAGGAGTAAGCAGCATCACCTAAGAGTATGTCTACACTGCATTGGTGAGCAAGCCTCCCAGCCCCGAACAACATACTTGTGGTGGAAGGTGTCGTGCAAGCATGCTAAAAATAGCTGTGTGGACATTCCTTTGATATTCTGACATGGGCTGCAACTTGAGCTCTCCACATGCGTGCACACAGCTTGGAGCCCAAACTCCACTCGGGGTCACAACGTCAAAGCAACATCTACAGAGATATTTTTAGTACACTAGCAGGAGCCACTAGCTATGGATCCAGCTGGGAGGCTCCCTCTCAGATGCAATGTAGACATATCCTAAGAGGTGTAGCAGTTGGCCTGCCACACCTACGCTCTGAGAAGTGCCGAAGGAACGCCTGAACCAAGTTAAGACTCAGTTAGCTCAGGACCCTCTTTCCTCTCCCCCACACTCTGGCCATGGTCAGTGAGATTACTGGAGTGAGAAAGACCCAAGTTCATCTCAAGATAACTGGGGAACAGAACAGTCTTAGTGAAAGGTATGTGCTCGTTGAACTTCCACAAGATATCAGACTGAGACCAGATCTCACCAACTTTAATATCCACTTCAAGAGTAACCTATTTAAACTAGTGTTCCCTCAAACAGTCAAGTCATATGACACTTTGGTACAGCAAGCACAAAACAGTATGACAGAATAAACTACAAGCACTTTATAACTGTCACGTAACCTATGCTTAATTATTTGGACAAATTTGCTATAAACTGTTATATTAAAACTGTCCAATTTGGCTAATACAATATCTACTATGTTTTCAGCTCGAAGCCATCCAAGCACTACACGTTTTCATAAAAAGAAAAGGAGTACTTGTGGCACCTTAGAGACTAACCAGTTTATTTGAGCATGAGCTTTCGTGAGCTACAGCTCACTTCATCGCATCCGATGAAGTGAGCTGTAGCTCACGAAAGCTCATGCTCAAATAAACTGGTTAGTCTCTAAGGTGCCACAAGTACTCCTTTTCTTTTTACGAATACAGACTAACACGGCTGTTACTCTGATACACGTTTTCAACCATCTAAGTACTAAAAGCCCCCTAAATGCAAAGCAATGGCAAACACATGACATTACAGAAACAATATTTTACACTGGATGATCAAATACTCCACAATTAAAATCTCCTTGGCAAGAATAGATATAGGACATGAACAGAATGGGATCAGATTTGGGAATAATTTAATGGTCCCTTTTCACTCAGGTTCTGCTCACAGTTCCACTGTTCCTGAACACATTACCTAAAATGATCAGCAATGATACAGTTACCAGTGTTGACATTTATATTTGTGTCATTAGGCTTCAGTAGCTATTCTTCACATAGATGAACTGGGGCAGATTTTGTCTATTTAAACGCTCATTAAGATAACACTACCTTGGTTTATATTTTGAAAATTTTCCTTGGAATAATAAAGGCTAGACTTTTTTTCAATTAAAGGTTAAAGTCTGCAAGAACTGATGGTGCCACCAGGGAAACGATGGCACAGTATACTTTAGAGTACTGGTCAGTTCAACCTTGACAACAGACCATTAATGTTACAGTTTTTCCCTCTCTTAGGGACATTTCTTTCCCTTGTTGTGCACATTACATGATACTTCTTCTGTATCTCTTTAACTTATGAGGAAACAATGCTAAACAATAAATATTAGTGGGCCCAATTCTCCTTCCTTTACTCATGTTGAGTAGCACCTCACTCTGCAAGTTGTGGAAGAATCTGACCCTATATTATCTGCTTCCTCTATGAGTACATCTGATAGAGAAAAGTTCCTAAAATATTTGTTGATACAGCCATTTCCTAAAACAGATTTAGCATTTTCCTAAAACAGAAACTTCTGATAGGAGATGAGCTGTTCCTTATCCATCTGTTTCCATTTGTTTTTATTTATATGACCAAACTTTCCAGATGTTATATAATTCATCGTTAGCCCCATGGATGATACACTATGTCTTTCTCATAAACTCTTGCTAACCATCACATTTAAGCACTGAAAATAATTTTTAATGAGGAATGTGCGAATTCCCTAGTTTTATACAGAGAATTTCAAAAACAGTGTGCACCTTCTCCTTGATGCAAACTACTTAATGAACAGGAGAAAGAGGAGGGATTCATTGGGGGACAACATGTGGTGAACTTAGCAGGAAATAAATCTAGAGATATTCCTGCCTCCAGTGTGCCTTTTATGTATATTGAAAGAAGGAGGAGGAAAGAACAGAACAATTGCCAGACATGCAGGTGTGCGAACAAATTCACACTGGGACAGAAAAAAACATCTGTAGTATTACTTCCATCTCTACTCCTTACCCCAACATTCTTTGCGATGTAACCTTTATTCTGGACAGAACTGCATGCAATCAATTATTGATTCTACCAACAAATCTAGAATGGGAGTCTATACATCCTGGCAGAACTCTCCTGCCGCCTCATCACTGCCAGTTGGTGTAGATTACACCAGTCCCAAAGCTTCTTTAACTCACTCTAGGATGGAGATAAGCCGAGAATCAGGGAACAGTAACGAGTTTCCTGCTGGCCTATAAATTCTATCTTATAGAATTCTCATTATGGAAAGTAACTGTAATGACAATAAAATATGCCAGTGATCACAGACCTTTTTAAGAGCATCTGGTTAGGACATGTCCACCGGTTCCTTCTTGACAAAGTCATGAGCCAATATACTCTGTGTCTATGTAGTTCTCCATAAATATAATTTCTCCATTGCTATATTGCCCTCACATAATGGAGGAGAGTGTGAATATGTGTGGAGATGCTATATATTCTATGTGAAATTTAATTTTTTTTTCCACAGTCAGAAACTGAGACACTTTTGTTATATCTCCAACTTGCTGTTTTAGCAACTTCTGTATATTTCATCTCGAAATCTATTTCCAATTCTGGCAGTAATTTACCGGTACTTTATAGATTCATAGATATTTAGGTCAGAAGGGACCATTACGATCATCTAGTCTGACCTCCTGCACAACGCAGGCCACAGAATTTCACCCACCACTCCTACAAAAAAACCTCACACCTATATCTGTGCTATTGAAGTCCTCAAATCATAGTTTAAAGACTTCAAGGAGCAGAGAATCCTCCAACAAGTGACCCGTGCCCCATGCTACAGAGGAAGGTGAAAAACCTACAGGGCCTCTTCCAATCTGCCCTGGAGGAAAATTCCTTCCCGACCCCAAATATGGTGATCAGCTAAACCCTGAGCATATGGGCAAGATTCATCAGCCAGATACTACAGAAAATTCTTTCCTGGGTAACTCTGATCCCTCCCCATCTAATATCCCATCACAGGCCATTGGGCCTATTTACCATGAATATTTAATTACCAAAACCATGTTATCCCATCATACCATCTCCTCCATAAACTTATCAAGTTTAATCTTAAAGCCAGATAGATCTTTTGCCCCCACTTCTTCCCTTGGAAGGCTATTCCAAAACTTCACTCCTCTAATGGTTAGAAACCTTCGTCTAATTTCTAGCCTAAATTTCCTGGTGGCCAGTTTATATCCATTTGTTCTTGTGTCCGCATTGGTACGGAGCTTAAATAATTCCTCTCCCTCTCCAGTATTTATCCCTCTGATATATTTATAGAGAGCAATCATATCTCCCCTTCTTTTTTTAATAATATATAGTAGAACCCCTATTTTACAAACTAATTGGGGAATTGAGGAGTACATATCACAAAGTTCATAAAATTTAACATCGCAAATTTGCAAAAAGGTATGGTGCATACATTGCAATATGATGCAATGCATCTTTTTTCTTGTTCCTAAAACTAATGCATTCAAGGCATCAGGATATGAAATGATATCAATTAGTTATTCAACATCATTTTCACCATGTAATTCTTCCCCCGACCTGGTCAGGAAAAACGGTTCCTGTAGCTGGTTATTCATAAGACTGGGGTTCACAAATTTTTCAGTAAAACAGTAATCTTGCATTTTTTTTTTTAATATAAAAACTTTCAAAAATTCCCATTTCTCCTGGCCAGCGACTTTTGGTCTGTCTGCTACAGACATCATGGATTTTGCAAGAAATTATATCATCTGCAAGCAAAAGCAATTTATGATTTTCCCCTGCTAATCTATATGCTTGTAAGTCTGGATTATTATAGAGCATCCACGCCAGAGGTTTTAACAATACATTAAATAAGAAGGGTAAAAGATACATGAAGTGGTGCTTATGGCATTGGCCACAGCTGATGTTCACAGCGATCCACAGAGGGCATTGATCCAGTACTGGAAAGTCCATTAAACCTTGGACTGAGAATAAACACAGTAGTATTACACAGATGGAGAGTGAAAGTTCAAATTAATCCCACCACCTACCATTTTTCTGTAATGGGAAATGTTTAGAATGAATATTCTAAAGGCCAACACCTAACACAGAGTTTTTATGCATAGGGATAAAATTCCGCCCTCCTAAAACAACCTTTCAGTAAACTTCTTATAGTTGGAATGATTTAGTACAATAATTTCTGCCAAAATTATAGGAAGAATTACTCATACATTTAATAGGAATTACGTATATTTTCTCTTAATCGGTACACCTTTTAAAGCAGAGGTGAAACTCAATAAACTAGAAGCTACCTTGGTCCCTATAAAGAAGGGTCAAAACATTGTTAATTTGCCAGGAGCCTTTAGGCTGCATATAACCAGCATGCAAATTTCCCTTAAAATATAGTTATTTTAGTTCTGGTAAGAAGTCCATTATCGACTGCCCTGGAAAGTGAAATCACCTATTCATCCAAAGAACACAGGGACAGATTGTGTCCACCTTATCTATGTATGGAAAGCGCCCTCCAGGAAGCAGGGGTCCCTATTGCCACCCAAGTCCACAAACACATATGTACAAAGCTGAATTTGTGTCACAAGAAGATACAAATACTATAATATTTTCCCCAAAAATCACAGTTAGAGGGCCAGCTGCACTTCTGTTTCCTTTCTGGTCTCTCTGAGTGCACCTCCCCGCCTCGTGCTTTCACCTCTCCTGGGAGGGAATTGCACCTGCAGTTCTTCCCTTCAGGAGTCTGTGACCAGTAGTGAATACAGTGGCCAGTTTTCTTAAAACAAAAGTATTGTGTATTTTAATAGTCAGAACAAAGCATTTAGAGAAAAAAATTTAAACATCCACAGTCTACAGTCATGTCTATCTTAGGTAAAGTCCTAACCCCCCATCCCCCATCCCATGATGATGGCCTACACAGACCTACATTCTTCAGACACCCCAGTAAGTTTCTCTGTCAGTTTGGTTTCCCCAAACAGCTCCACAATAACTACCTCCCCTCTGGGAAGCGAGGGATTCCTGTACAATCCAGTCAGAGTCCCTTTCTTATAGTCCGTTCCTGGGCTTTTGCCACTGCGGACAAATCCAGGCTTGTAGGCGCAGCAGGAGGTTGAGCCAGAATCCTCAGTACCAATGGCTCTCCCATTGTTCCACAACAACCCTCCAGCTTTTACCCAGGGATATGGCTTATCTTGAAGCACTGTTTCTTTTTCTTACAACCTCCTGTTAAACTAAACCAATATAGTCAGACAGTTGGCATCCCAATAACCAGTTCAACATACAGTATTCAGAAACGATTACAGAGCAGCTCCACCCCATCACACTACGCTCCCTTTAGTTTGATTGAAGTCATACAGACTTGTGGGCCTGACTCTCACTTTGTGTAAGTGAGATATTGATAAACACTAGCTGAGAAAGAGGCTGGTGTATATTTAGGACTTGATTCTTAGCTGGTATAAATTAGTATTACACCATTAAAGTCAATTTACCCCCAACTAACAGTCTTGCCCTCAGTGTTCATTTGAGTCCATACAATGGGAGGTTTTCCTACTCTCAAGTAGGCCTCAATAAAACTGATATGGGGGGGAATACAGCTGTTATTATTACTATACCACCTACCTCTCCTAGAGAAGACAATATTTGTGGTCAGTTTGGAAACACTTCTGCTTTAATTCCATTCCACATGTTATAAATCTTGTAATCAAGACTCACCAAGGGCATTTTACCAGAAACACAGCTATAAGGGCTTCAGAGGCAGTAAGAGGATTTCTTCCATACTGTCATAGCACAGAGAGTTCTGTTAAAATGGCTGCATGCCGGTGACTTTTCCACCTCCTCTGCAGTAAGATGACTAAGATCTTCAGGTCAACACATTTTCACACTGTTATTTGGCAAGGTCTTCCCACTTTAGCAGAGAAGGGCAGCCACAACTGAACCAGCTGTGCAATGATGTGGCAGCAAGCTTCCTCACTGGCTCCCAACCAACGTAATAGTGTGTGATCTGGGCATAACAGGAAAAGTCACACTTTGCACAATCAGCAAACAGGGGACAATCAGTGGACAGCAAAGCATGTTGGGATATGCAGCCGCATATTTTCACAATCTGCCCTTACCTACACAAGGTACGGAAGAGTGGTCAAGAGAGGGATATGAGGTGAATCTAGGAAGTTGGAAGGGTCATAGGAAGAGAGAACAACAAACATATATAAGAATTGAAGTTACAAGATACTTTTGAATGAGAAACTTGACCTTTACAAAAAAGGAAGGGAAGCCAGAGATTGTAGGAGGAGGTAAACAGTAGGAAGGGAAGATGACCTTGGCAGCAGCATTTTGGATGGACTGGAGTAGAGAGAGATGAGAGAAATAACTTCACAGATTACCTTGCATCTAGAGGCTTCAAGTTTCATGCCTCAATATTGAATAAATGTTAGTTAGTAACAGATTAAATCTCCCTAATAGAAAATGCAAAAGAAGAAATGATAGCTTGTCTGCCAAATGACTACTCACCCATCAATCTTAAATTTCTGGGAAGTGCACATTATTTTTTACTGTCAGTTGGCTTCTGCTTTTTATAGTTCCTTTGGTAAAGTTAATAGTCAAGTGAATAATATAGACATTTCAAGAACCTTTACCAGGTCTTTTCTTAGATTTCTGAGGAACGCCAGTAATCAAATGCATGTTTTTAATTTAGTAGGTTAAAATACAATTATTGTGCTGTTTTCTCTGAGGTTCTGCACATCAGTAAATTTAAATTTTAGAAGACAAACAATGGTGCATGCAACTCATCACAAGAGCAAGAATAAAAGGAAGAACTTAAGAAAGCCATGAAAGGTTTCTGTAAGCATGGAATTATAAAGTATTAACTACTACAGCCAAAATTTTCAAATTTGGATGCCTCAATTTTGGTTCCTAAATGGATGTTTAAGCACCTAATTCAGAAGTCAGCCACATCCAGCCCGTGGGACAGTCCTGCCCGGCCCCTTAGCTTCTGGACTGCGAGGCTAGTCCCTGGCCCCTCCCCTACTGTTCTGCCTCCCCACAGCCACACTACCATGTGGCAGTGCAGCTGGCGCCCCCCCCACCTCCCAGACTTCCCAATAAGCCTGTCCTGCCACTCTAAGTGGCATGGTAAGGGGGCGGGGGAGTTGGATAAGGGGCATGAGGTTCAAGGGGGCAGACGGGGGGGGGCGGTCAGGAGACAGGGAGCAGGTGGGGTGGGGGGTTGGGGATTGCCGGTGGGGGGACAGGGAGCAGGATAGGGGGTGGGGTCCGGCGGGGGGGCAGTTAGGGACAGGGGTGATCAGGGGACAAGGATGGGGGGGGGATTGGATGGGTCGGGGGGGCCTGTCAGGGGGCAGGGGTGTGGATAAGGGTCGGGGCAGTCAGGGGACAGGGAGTGGGGTCCTGGGGGGCGGTTAGGGGTGGGGGGTCCCGGGAGGGGGTGGTCAGGGGACAAGAAGCAGGGGGGTTGGATGGGTCAGGGGATCTGATGGGGGAAGTCAGGGGGCAGGAAGTGGGAGGGGACGGATAGGGGGCGGGGGCCAGGCTGTTTGCGGAGGCACAGCCTTCCCCACCCAACCTTTCATACCGTTTTGCAACCCCGATGTGGCCCTTGGGCCAAAATGTTTGCCCACCCCTGGCTTAGAGGGACAGAACTGCTTCCCATTAGAGAAGAGGAAAAGATAGCTCTAACTGGCTTAATTTACACAGTATAATCTAACCTTGGAGCACTTTCTCTATAGTGTTTTTTACTGTATCATTTGCAGCGTTAGTATTGTTTCTGGAAATTATATTAAATGATGCATGTAAAAGGATTTATGTAAGGAGGGGATAAATCGTGAAAGATATAGCCTGGGCTCTGGTTGGGTAGAGAAATCCAAATGTAATCTCTCAGTTCTGTTGGCAAGACAAGTGGGCTCTGTATACAGTTTCCCACAAGAGATTTTAAACCTGGGTGGAGCTGACTCTGCAGGACTAGACCAGCAGGAGTGGAAGGGGTTGTGTTGTGGGTATGAAGACCCTAACACATTCAAAAAGGGGGCGTGTTTAAATCTTTTGGGCGAAGGATCACCTTGGCCACACTAACAACAGAAGAAAAGCCCCTCTTTTCCCTTTTCGCTCTCAAAGGGGAAGGTCATTAAATGGTGTCTTCCTGGTTTTCACAATTTGTAGTTCTCTTTACCTTGAAGGCTTAGGGGAGGTGACAGTATCTGGCAGTGCAGAAACCTGACCAGTCAGTTTCTTTACCAACTGTGATAATTCCATCTTGGAACTCATTCCAAGGACCTAAGTGGTTGCATAGGTAATGTTCTGACTGGTTCAAACGATTTATGCCTGACAAACATCTTTGATTGCCTGCTTCTCCTCCTCTTCCCTGACCACTCATCCATTGTGTGGAGTTAGAGGGATTCCTCAGTTGTTCCCTCACATGACATCTAAGCATCATCAGTTAATCATCAACGCATCCCTCTCAACATGGGACACTTGATCCATAGATTCGTGAATAACTGCTCCTTTCACAACAACTTTTTCTAGCAGTTTCTCCAGCCTTTATGTTTAGACATGGACAGATTTTCCCTTACTGTTGATTTGAGTTGGGAAATCTGTACCAGAGAACCCAAGCACTTTCGATTGTACCAACCGTATTGTCCAGCGCAACAAGAGTCATGCACATTGATCTTCAGATTGCTGACTCTCAGGGTTCAAACAACATCTCCTGGGTTTTGCATCAGATTTTTCACTTGGTACCTTTCTTTGCTCTACAGACACCTGCCATTCGTGAATCATCTCAGTGATATGCTCAAGTCACGTGTCTTCCTCTCCAGACAATGCCACAGCTCTTCTAGAAACTTGCACTGAAAGGCAATCTCTGGATGGGGTTGCATATCTTCTCTAAGGCTTGCCCCACAGTCTTCACCAACAAAGCAGCACCCAAGAATGGTATCTGAGAAGTAAGGTCCACCAAGCCCTTCTTGCCAGCCACTGTGTTTCCGTCCTTTTCCAAGAAAGCTGACATTATACATGCACCATTTCATAGAATTGCCCAAAACAGAACACTAGCAAATACCAAACACCACAATAAATTGTACAGAAATGCTCCAGAGTTAAATTATAATATGTAAATTAAGTCTCCTGGAGTTACCTTTTCTCCATTCTCTCAGATAGGAAGTAGAGAGTTCTGTTCCTCTGAGTGGTTTCAGAGTAGCAGCCATGTTAGTCTGTATTCGCAAAAAGAAAAGGAGTACTTGTGACATTTCCTACCTACATGCCTCCAGCTTTCATCCAGACCATACCACACGATCCATTGTCTACAGCCACGCTCTACGATACAACCGCATTTGCTCCAACCCCTCAGACAGAGACAAACACCTACAAGATCTCTATCAAGCATTCTTACAACTACAATACCCACCTGCTGAAGTGAAGAAACAGATTGACAGAACCAGAAGAGTACCCAGAAGTCACCTACTACAGGACAGGCCCAACAAAGAAAATAACAGAACGCCACTACCCATCACCTTCAGCCCCCAACTAAAACCTCTCCAACGCATCATCAAGGATCTACAACCTATCCTTAAGGACGACCCATCACTCTCACAGATCTTGGGAGACAGGCCAGGCCTTGCTTACAGACAGCTCCCCAACCTGAAGCAAATACTCACCAGCAACCACACACCACACAACAGAACCGCTAACCCAGGAACCTATCCTTGCAACAAAGCCTGTTGCCAACTGTGTCCACATACCTATTCAGGGAACACCATCATAGGGCCTAATCACATCAGCCACACTATCAGAGGCTCGTTCACCTGCACATCTACCAATGTGATAGATGCCATCATGGGCCAACAATGCACCTCTGCCATGTACATTGGTCAAACTGGACAGTCTCTACGTAAAAGAATAAATGGACACAAATCAGATGTCAAGAATTATAACATTCAAAAACCAGTTGGAGAACACTTCAATCTCTTTGGTCACTCGATTACTGACCTAAAATTGGCAATACTTCAACAAAAAAACTTCAAAAACAGTCTCCAACAAGAGATTGCTGAATTGGAATTAATTTGCAAACTGGATACAATTAATTTAGGCTTGAATAAAGACTAGGAGTGGATGGGTCATTACACAAAGTAAAACTATTTCCCCATGTTTATCCCCACCCCCACCGTTCCTCAGATGTTCTTGTCAACTGCTGGAAATGGCCCAACTTGATTATCACTACAAAAGGTTTCCCCCCTCCCCCAGCTCTCCTGCTGGTAATAGCTCACCTTAAGTGATCACTCTGGTTACAGTGTGTATGGTAACACCCATTGTTTCATGTTCTGTGTGTATATAAATCTCCCCACTGTATTTTCCACTGAATGCATCCGATGAAGTGAGCTGTAGCTCACTAAAGCTTATGCTCAAATAAATTTGTTAATCTCTAAGGTGCCACAAGTACTCCTTTTCTTTTTGTTCCTCTGAGTGTGATTAAAAAAACATGAAAGGACAGGCAAAAACTAGTTTCTATTTGCCTTAAGAAAAATGCAGCCAAAAATCACAGTAATATAAATCTATGCATCACTCCCCTTTACTTATTGCTTCTGTAATTTAAACAAACAAAATTTATACTCAGTTCATGCATGAGCGCGCCTAATATGTATTTTACTCAGCTACACTAGTGTGGCGGTCTACCACAAATCGTGACTCCAATTCAATTTGCAGATTGGCTCTGCCATCCTACATATTTGCTGCCTGCATAGTTTTGGGGATGTCCACGAATTAAGTCACAACTGAATTTACACCAAAGAAATGCAAGCCAAGGAAAGACATGAAGTAACTATGCAGATACAGAGTGGTTGTTTGTTTGGGAAATGCTAAGTGACTCCTGGACTGGATTACAACTTCCAGGAAGTGTCAGTGCTTGAAGATTGACAAATACTCATCAGAGATACAGAATTAGCTTTGTGGAACACTTAAAGTGCTCTGAAGTCCATAGCAGTTTGTGAATCTCCATGAAAATCACTGCCATAATGAGTAAACATCTAAATATGTTCTAGGGGGAATATTTCGGTTGTTTAACATTTTCCATTATCAACTAATCTTGTGACCTTTACTGGAGAAACTCCAATAACGTCATTGTTTGCAGCAGGCCTTTGAAATTCGAGAGGGAGAAAGCCCCTGGGCAAGACAAGTGCCTTTTCTTTGTCCCATGAAATGACGACTCTGCTAAACCTGAATGGAAACTTGATATAAATTGCCATTTCCTTTCTCATGTTGGCATTCCTCAGGAAAATAACAACTGATGATGAACATTCTAAAGAGCCAGACCTATATGGCTGCCAAAGAGGCAGCTTGCACATAATGGACTGGAAACACCTGGGCGCTGCCAGAGAAGTTATGGCACTGATGGTGGGGGAGAAAGCAGTGTCACGATGGGACAGGACTGACTGGCTCTCCCACCCTAGTGTATGAACCTAGCAGCCCCTCCACCCAGAGCATCACTCCAGGCAGGAACTCCAGGGGAGGAGGGGAAGCTGGACCAGTCTCCTTATATAACCCCTTTGGACCCAGAACATGACCCAAACAGCCCATGCCTCACTTCAGGGACACGACAAAGACAGAAGGCCTCTACATCTTGGGGTGGGGTATAGAGGAGACAGCTAAGCTCATCCCAATCACCTCCTGGACCCAATGCATTGTACCAACAACCCATTCCCCCTCTGGATAACAGCCCTCTCAGGTTGCTAGCTAATGTGATTAGTTCTGTAGCGAAAGTGGTAGCAGTCTGTGTGGCAGTGCTCTCTGATAATGCACTGGTGGGGCTGTTTAAGTTAATACTTCTACATTTTTGCTCTTGTCTTAAGGAACATCTTCTTTACCCAGTTTTTAGCATACTGTAATTATAGTGCCAAGTGAGATGGAGGAGGAGGAGGAGGAGATGGTGGTGGTGGGTGAAGAGGAGTAATCTTTCCAACCCAATTATCAGACTGATGATGATGTTTGGAAAATTCAGATAAGCATCTAAATTTCTAGATGCTTATCTGGACTAAACTTCTGAACCTTTTACATTTTCTCTCACCACAAGTCCATGTGTGTATGGGTTCCTCACTATGTTGTTATAATGATCCACAGGGTGAGCAGATGGAAGTCTATACCAGGGACAGTATTGCATAGTTAGGTTTATGAGTATATTTATAATTCTATAGTGTGAACAGTTCAAGACAAGAGCAGGAGAAGGGATCTGAATGCATGTACAATTGAAGATTTTGATGCCATGAGTGAGCTGTCTGTGTGATTACAGCAACTTTTCCTGAAAACTAAGAATGCCATTGCATGGAACTGATGAGTTAGAACGGTGCAATGCACAATACAAAAAGAACAACAGAACGCCATTGGGATAATGGTGCCATTTCTTGAGAGAAAGTCGAGCTGATCCTGTGACAAGTTAATCCCCTGACCTGACAAAGAGAGAAATATAAATCTAGTGAGGACAGTGCAATGTGACTATGAAAGCCAGCAATATTAAATGAGGTTTCTGAGAGCAAGTTACCCCCTCGCAATGAGAAAAAACTCAAGTGCGGAAATATCTATAATAAAATGACAACACTTTTTCTTGAGAACAGTGTTCGTTCAGTTTGCATTCAGTCTAACCATATGAACGAGCTTCAAAGTGATATCAGAAACTTATTATGTAAGAATTGTTGTGATGTACCTGTCAGAGAATATGTCCGCTACCTAGTGAACTTATATTTATATTTATTTATTGTATGATTATTATTCAGATACTTCCATTTTATTTTTAAATTAGGGAGTGAGTGAAGTGATGTGGGAGTAAACAACATATTGTCAGTCTTGGTAACTTTTTCATCAGCTTGGAAGTAGTACTGAAATTATGCATGGTAAACATTTAGCCAATAGTGAGGGTAGTTATTTTTAGCTTGCACTATTTAGCTAAAAATATTTACAATCGAATAATGAATGAGTGCAAAACACCTTGAAATACTTCCAGGTATGTAAAGGTTTATGATCATTTTCACTTACAAAAGAAAAATAAACCTTGTTATCTTATCTCAAAGAGAGCATTTACTGTAATCATAAAAGCTTTATAAATGTATTTATGGGGTAATATTTTCAGGCAGCCTCTGGAAGTGTACCTACATCTGCTTGAGCATGCAGATATACACATTAATGTACATAAATGGCAACTGGCACACATCATTTAACATTTGCTTGGCCAATTATATGCTTTGGGCTTGCTTACATGTAGCGACGCACATGCAACCAAGTTCACCTGCAAATTTTGCCCAAGGGGGAGATTTTATAAATCCATCAAATCAATGCAATAATAATAATAATACAAGGTCTATTTTTCAAACTTGTGCATTCAGAGTTAAGTGCCTAACTCCATATTTACATAGCCATGAGTTAAATAGGTAAATAAACATATACACCTAACTTTAGGGACCAAAAATTATTAGGCCCATAATAAATAATGGTTTTCTTTCATATTGTATCTTAAAATGCTTAATTGACAGCACTTTAAAATATTAATTAACCAAGCTTTACAAGATCCCCCAGGGGTTTGTAGGTTTTACCAACCCTATTTTACAAATGGGTAAAGTGAGGTGTTTCTACTGTGGTACCTACTAATAATGGCATGGGTGACATAGATAACTGGAGATAGTCAATATATGTGAACAAAAATTAATCGTGTTATTAAACATCACATCATAATTAGTACATTATATGTACCTTGTACCCACTTCTACCTTTCATCCATTTGTTTGCTTTGGCTTTTTTAGACTGTGGGCTCTCCAGGGCAGGGTCTATGCCTTCAATATGTCGGTGCAGCACCAAGCACATGGTGGGCACTACTGGAAACAAGTAGGAGCAAGAGTTTGACTTCAGTGGGAGCAAAGTTAGGCTGATACTGAACATTTTTTAAAAGGTCACTGCAGGCGAACTGCCCATGGTCACAGACACAAGGTATCAGAGTAAAACTGACATGGAACCATTAAATTATTCCACTGTATCCAAGCTGTAGTAGGACATCAGGTATTTTAACAAACTCTATCGCTGGGCCTTTTAAATGAAATATTAGAATGGATCTATTCCCCACTGCATAAATGTTGAGTGTAATTCCCGTTCATTTCCATGAGAGTCATAGGCATGCCTGAAGAGAAAAATAAGCTCTTTACAGCCTAATCTAGATAAAATGAGCTTTCAAGGCTGCAGGGGCCACAGACCCTGCCAAGATTACTCACTATCTGATTCGGCATTTCATGACTGCCTCTTCCCCAGAGATAAAGATATCAACCTGATAATCGTATAAACTATTCTAGATTTGGGCATAAAACCAGGGTGCTCAATTAACATTCTCAATGATTCCTCCAACCTTTCTAGCACAGAAGTGGGTTCTTTCAAGTAATTGGGGAAGCAGAAGTGGAGGAGGATTTCAAATGCTCATCTCTCTCAGAGATGTTGAGCTCACCCTGATTAACACAGAAGAAAGGAACAGAATATTGTAGACACAAGGACAGGCTGAAAAAAACATAAAAATGAGATCCAAACTTCAAAGTTTGGGAGTGTTTGGATCCTGGAAGTTGGGTCAGGCCCATCTCCAACTATTTTGTTTTAAAATATACGCCCAAAACTAAAGTGAGGGGATTGGGATTTCAGAAAAGGGGGATAAGGTACCAGAAGGAAGAAATATAACTGGGAAAGGGTTGGAGGATTATTTTAGATTCTTGACTGACAAGCCAGGAGAGAATTTTCTTTTACCCTTTTTCAGGCAGCTAGCAGCTGCTGATCTGTCTTCCTTGAAGGAGAGAGTATTTTCAATGTGGTATACGGGGTAAGAATTGGAGCAGGGTTTAACTGTTGGGCAAACAAGTTCTGGGACCCTCCTTGCCCCGGGAGGATCTTGACCTGCCGGTACAGCCATGAAATTGGATTGCACTTGGGAAAGTTAAAAGGGTCCAGGAATAATGCCAGATTACCTGCCAAAAGTTGCTAAGAACCGTGATGACATAACTCCAGGCATAAATCTAGACGTTTCCACTACATGGTTTAGCTGGGGTTGGGGGGAAATTAGGCTACTTACTGCTCCTTCTGGCAACAAAGGGTGAGGGACGAGGAGCCAAGCTCTTTGCAGTGACAGACCTCAACAGCAGGATCTGAGGGTATCTTTGAAGAACCATGGCTTCGATATAGGGAGAGTGATGGGGGACACACCCCATGTTGGACCAGGAAAGGAAAGGATTAGTGATCTGCCCTGTATACAGGAGGCTAGATTCTTTGTTGTGACCAACCAAGCTGAACTCGCTGCAGGAATATAGGGTGGGACAAAGGTGACATTTGGTATAAATTTGTGCTACCTCAGGTTGCGCAAGCTTACGCTCACCTTCAGTGGCTCCCAGAGGCCCTTCTATAGCTGAGACTAGCTGGAGCACAGCATGCTCTAGCTGCATCCCATACATTCTCCAATCTGCCTCTAGCACACCTGCTACCCAATGGGCTGCGAGAGACAGCATACAGCTGCTCCACCCGCTCTATCCACCCAGGGAACTCCCGTGCAAGGAATATTCCCAGAGGGCCATTTCTCCCTGGCTTATGGCTCTTTGTTTGCCAGAGCAGTGTAGAGGGGCCACAACGCAATTAAGAACCCAGCTCACAGACTGAAATTGGCCCCCCTCAGCAGCAGTTGTCTGAAGTGTGAAGACTATTATGAGGGCCCTCCAAATACAGTAAATGTTCAGGAGGTAACTGAACATAAAGGAGTAGAGCCAGACCTTAGAGAGCTGGCTGCTCTGCCAAGGGTAAGACCCTACTTCCAGCTTCAGAGGGAAATGGATTCACAAAATCTGAGAACTTCAGCTGGCCAGTGAACTTTCCCTGCAGAAGAGAAGGTTCGCATTACAGACTGCGTGCCAAGATTTTAAAAAAATGGGCACCAAAAGTTACAGAGTAACAGCCGTGTTAGTCTGTATTCGCAAAAAGAAAAGGAGTACTTGTGGCACCTTAGAGACTAACCAATTTATTTGAGCATGAGCTTTCGTGAGCTACAGCTCACTTCATCGGATGCATACTGTGGAAATTGCAGAATATCATTATTATATACACAGACACCATGAAACAATACCTCCTCCCACCCCACTCTCCTGCTGGTAATAGCTTATCTAAAGTGATCATCAAGATGGGCCATTTCCAGCGCAAATCCAGGTTTTCTCACCCTCCGCCCCCCCACAGACAAACTCACTCTCTTGCTGGTAATAGCCCATCCAAAGTGACCACTCTTTTCACAATGTGTATGATAATCAAGGTGGGCCATTTCCTGCAGAAATCCAGGTTCTCTCACCCCCTCACCCCTCTCCAAAAACCACACACACACAAACTCACTCTCCTGCTGGTAATAGCCTATCCAAAGTGACCACTCTCCTTACAACATGCATGAAAATCAAGGTGGGCCATTTCCAGCACAAATCCAGGTTTTCTCACACACACACCCCGCCCCCACACACACAAACTCACTCTCCTGCTGGCAATAGCTCATCCAAACTGACCACTCTCCCCACAATGTGCATAACAATCAAGGTGGGCCACTTCCAGCATAAATCCAAGTTTAACCAGAAGGTCGGGGGGGCGGGGGGTAGGAAAAAACAAGGGGAAATAGGCTACCTTGCATAATGACTTAGCCACTCCCAGTCTCTATTTAAGCCTAAATTAATAGTATCCAATTTGCAAATGAATTCCAATTCAGCAGTTTCTCGCTGGACTCTGGATTTGAAGTTTTTTTATTGTAAGATAGCGACCTTCATGTCTGTGATTGCGTGACCAGAGAGATTGAAGTGTTCTCCGACTGGCTTATGAATGTTATAATTCTTGACATCTGATTTGTGTCCATTTATTCTTTTACGTAGAGACTGTCCAGTTTGACCAATGTACATGGCAGAGGGGCATTGCTGGCACATGATGGCATATATCACATTGGTGGATGTGCAGGTGAACGAGCCTCTGATAGTGTGGCTGATGTTATTAGGCCCTGTGATGGTGTCCCCTGAATAGATATGTGGGCACAGTTGGCAACGGGCTTTGTTGCAAGGATAGGTTCCTGGGTTAGTGGTTCTGTTGTATGGTATGTGGTTGTTGGTGAGTATTCGCTTCAGGTTGGGAGGCTGTCTGTAGGCAAGGACTGGCCTGTCTCCCAAGATTTGTGAGAGTGTTGGGTCATCCTTCAGGATAGGTTGTAGATCCTTAATAATGCGTTGGAGGGGTTTTAGTTGGGGGCTGAAGGTGACGGCTAGTGGCGTTCTCTTATTTTCTTTGTTAGGCCTGTCCTGTAGTAGGTGACTTCTGGGAACTCTTCTGGCTCTATCAATCTGTTTCTTCACTTCCGCAGGTGGGTATTGTAGTTGTAAGAATGCTTGATAGAGATCTTGTAGGTGTTTGTCTCTGTCTGAGGGGTTGGAGCAAATGCGGTTGTATCGCAGAGCTTGGCTGTAGACGATGGATCGTGTGGTGTGGTCAGGGTGAAAGCTGGAGGCATGTAGGTAGGAATAGAGGTCAGTAGGTTTCCGGTATAGGGTGGTGTCTATGTGACCATTGTTTATTAGCACTGTAGTGTCCAGGAAGTGGATCTCTTGTGTGGACTGGACCAGGCTGCGGTTGATGGTGGGATGGAAATTGTTGAAATCATGGTGGAATTCTTCAAGGGCTTTTTTTCCATGGGTCCAGATGATGAAGATGTCATCAATATAGCGCAAGTAGAGTAGGGGCGTTAGGGGACGAGAGCTGAGGAAGCGTTGTTCTAAATCAGCCATAAAAATGTTGGCATACTGTGGGGCCATGCGGGTACCCATAGCAGTGCCACTGATCTGAAGGTATACATTGTCCCCAAATGTAAAATAGTTATGGGTAAGGACAAAGTCACAAAGTTCAGCCACCAGGTTAGCCGTGACATTATCGGGGATAGTGTTCTTGACGGCTTGTAGTCCATCTTTGTGTGGAATGTTGGTGTAGAGGGCTTCTACATCCATAGTGGCCAGGATGGTGTTATCAGGAAGATCACCGATGATTGTAGTTTCCTCAGGAAGTCAGGGGTGTCTCGAAGGTAGCTGGGAGTGCTGGTAGTGTAGGGCCTGAGGAGGGAGTCTACATAGCCAGACAATCCTGCTGTCAGGGTGCCAATGCCTGAGATGATGGGGCGCCCAGGATTTCCAGGTTTATGGATCTTGGGTAGTAGATAGATTTGTGCTGGAAGTGGCCCATCTTGATGATCCCTTTAGATAAGCTATTACCAGCAGGAGAGTGGGATGGGAGGAGGTATTGTTTCATGGTGTCTGTGTATATAATAATGATATTCTGCAATTTCCACAGTATGCATCCGATGAAGTGAGCTGTAGCTCACGAAAGCTCATGCTCAAATAAATTGGTTAGTCTCTAAGGTGCCACAAGTACACCAAAAGTTAGATTCTTAAATCCATATTTAGGTAGCTAAATAAATGACCTGATTTATCAATTAGAGCAGTTAGGAGCTCAGGACATTTGAAAACCTGGCCACACATTTAGGCACCTAAAAATCTTTGTTTGATCATTTGATGGTAATGGAAAACCTGAAGACAGACTTTTGGGTGGGAGGGGAGGGTTCTGAGAGCTGGTCTTCAGGCAGTTTGACCATTGGCTGAGTAGAAGAGACTGATCATGGCTCTCTAAGAAAGAGGAAGGACTTGTTAATACTTGATTTGACCCTTGGTTAAACAGGGCTCTAAGAACAATGTGCTGCACACTAACAGTTGATTGATTTATTTTTGATCTCTTCACTTCAGTATTTTGTTTTCCCAGTATGACGTATAGGAAATACTGAGGTACAACTATCTAAGTGATCTAAAACAAAACTGGCAAGTTTTTGAAGGGTGACCAATGTACAGTAGATTTAATTTCACTGTTACATTTCCACTATTCCTTAGGCTATGTCGGCCCCATGAGATCTAGCCCCTGGCGTAGATGCAGCCTACACCAACAGACTGAGTTTTCTGCTGGTATAGGAACACTACCTCCCCAAACGGTAGCTATGTGAACGGAAACCCTCTTCTGTGGGCATCACTGCATCTACACTGGGGGCTTTGTTGATTTTTCACACCCCTGACCAATGCAGCTATGTCAATATAACTTTTAAATGTAGACCAAGCCTTAGTGGTCTGCCGTCTACTACCACCTGTATATCCCTAGTATTTTTCTGATAAATAATAACTGCACTGTATCACTGCATTCACTGTACGCTCTGTATCCTAAAAAATCAATAAAGTCCCCTTCTTTCGGCAGTCGAGTATACTTTATATACGTTTTCCTATCCTTGCAACGCAACTATTCCATTCCTAACTATACGTATTTGATTCACCTTTTTCTGTGATTCAAAATGCTGAGTAATTAAAAGATAGTAATTTTCAACAACATTACATTTCTCTTTCATTTTGGAAGCAAGCAAGTGTATAAGCAAGTCTTTTGATCACGCTAAAGAAGAGACAAGTAATGTTAGGACAAAACCATCATATTTCTGTCTAAAAATATTTTACCTACTGTTAGTACATGTAACACCTAACATTACCGTTAGCAAGTTTCCCCTGTTTTTATGAGTCTTTCATACAGCAACTCCGAGGAGAGGGTTTTTTTCAACAGGATTGTAAAACCACAAATATAAGCAGAGGGATTCAGGAGCTGGTGCCATACCTGAAGCTATTGCACTTTTAACTCACTTTTTAAAAACTGACTAGATAGGAAGTTGACAGTGTCCCTCTAAGTAATTACAGCTTAAGATATGAGATAAAGACTTCAAGCAAATTCTGTTTTTACAACTCCCGATGAAAAGACTCAAAATGGATTCAATTAAATATTCAGAAAATTCTGCTGGCGGCAGAGTTTTAAAGGTATTTACACACAGACAGGTGCTTTTGAAAATTGCACAAGTTGCATCTTTAGGTACCTAAATATCTTTGAAAATCTAACCCTTCGTCTAATTCCCAGGGAAGTCAATGGAATTTGGATTGGACCCTAATTATGTCCTCCTTTTCTGGTGCATAAAATGCTGGTGAAGCATGTTAAGCTTGTATTAAACTGAACACAGAATAGCAGGAAATGAACAAAACATTATTTCTTTAAAGGCTAACAATTTATAAAGGTTAACAGTAGAAAGGAAAAAATTTAGTACATAAAAAAAACAAGAGTTACTTAAAATGTTTATTAATAACCTCAGAGCACAATTGTTTTTTTCATTCAATCTGTATATCAAATTAACAAAAAACACTGAAAGTCTGCCTCTTCTCCCCCATTCCCTTCATACCACAGAGAGGGTAGCTACATTATGCTATGGGTAAAAATGCCGTTCTGAAGTACATAATGTACACACAACGTTTCTGAAATGCATCAAGACTTGGTATACAGTGCCAGAGAAGTGTCTTCACGGTTTCTGCTTGTAATGAGTTCTGGGATGACAGTACGTAAACATAAATATCAGTGGTACTATACCTTCAGATTGCAGAAAGCTGATATTGGGAGTCCCAAATGACTGAATTAATTTTGTCTGCAGCCAAGTACAACAACATTTTAGAGTCTCACATTAGATCAAAAGAGAAAATTCTAATTGCATCTAACAAAAAGTTTGACTACTTAGGCACACATGTTAGGAAATAGGTCCCAAATCGCTTAAACTCTAATACTAAGAACAGTTACAAAGAAACATGTTTAGACCCATCGTGTAACGATGCAGTACACAATAAAATATATATTCTATGCATAGAATAGAAAAAATATACTGCCTTCAAGAATTTATAAAAATGAATCTACCGTGCAAAATAAAATCAATCACTTACTAGGCTATCTTTATGTTTTGTAAGATTAGGGACAGACTGTGACACCTTTACTCGTATTGATTAGTGCCTTTTTTTCCCACACTAGGGCTATTTGTGAAGCAAAGACCTACACAACATGAAGAAGTGTATTGGAATACAACCCTTAATATATTTCACCCAAATATACAGCAAGAGAGAGAGAACTAAGATGACAAAGATGCGGAAGGAACAAGAGGAAGAAAAACAAAGTAAAGAAAAACAAACAAACAAAAAAATATCCCTGTGCCTCCCACCAAACAATCCTTTGTGAAGCAAAGACCGACACAACACAAAGAAGACCTCCACACCTAACCTCTATGACACGTGTCCCAGTTTTTACTTTGAGACTCAGTAAAATGCATGATTTCACTAAGGTACACACACAATGAATGTATGCAACTGTATCTGATAGAGGTTTTTAAAATGTATTTGTTAAATACACTTTTAAAAAACCTCCTGTGTGATCCTAATGATTTTAGAAAGAGGTATGGTATTTATTAAAATGCAAATAGGCAAAAACCTGTTCAGGATTCCAGGTATGGATGTACCTCTGGATAATATTAAGTGTTATAAATTATGGACCTGATTCTCTAGTCTTCTCACTGCATTGCTCTCAGAACACAAAGAAAGCAGAAAGCAGTTGGATCTCACCTGCTGGAGATTTCCCCGGTTAGGAGGGGTCCCCAGCAGACATAGGGCTGGCTCCTACATCACTAACACCACAGTCCTAGCATAAAGGGTATGTTGGAATAAGGCTGGAGCATGCTATGCTCCAGCTATCCTTAGTTGATGGAGGGATGTACTCCATGGCTGGTGCAGAACTGATTCCAGAATCAGGGAGCTACCTTGTAACTAGCTCCCTTTTGCCTCCCACCCCTTTCCCTAAGCTACCCTCAGCAAAAATTAGGCACAACTGGGTATCTGGGAGCCAAAAGTGTGTTCTATCAAAGCAGGAGCAAACCACCACATACACTGCAGAAAGAAAAAGTCCTGAGGCTGGAGGGAGCAGCCCTGAAAATGTGCAGGAGACAAACGGAACCTCTAATAGTCCCACTCTTATTTTAAGATAATGGAAGTGAGGGAGGAGAAAGCAATTGTTACAATAGTTCTACTTAGCATCACTGTATTCGTTTGCTATGGCATTTCGTCTAACACTGTGCCATTTTCCCAACAGACTGAAACGTGTGCGTAATTGTAAAGGAGTAGGAGAATGCAGCGTGATAGGACAGTTTGAGAAACAGATCGTGTGCACCAGAACATGCACTGCTTGTTCACCAGAGCATTGCTGGAAAGCTTGACTTGAAAACCTCTGTGACTCTCTGGACCCACGATCCCCATTTGGCAATTACTGCGGTACAGCACAGCACTAGCCTTCTGTTTCTTCCACTGGAACTCTGATTATATGGACACGGACACACACACACAGACCAATTAACCTTAGAGAGAAAAAAGAACCGACATCAGAAATTTTCTGAGCTGGCTCTGGACTGAGGACACTGACCTTACAACATAAACCAAATCTTTGGTTTGCTGTGCCTCTCCCCTTGTCAAAGCCACACTCTACCAGCTGCCTCAGTCACATTCCCCACGCTACCACTCTCTCTGAGAAGCAAATGTCACTATCGAAGTTCTCACGTAGTGGGCTGCAGCCGCTAAATCGGCCAAGTGCCAAACAATAAGTAAAAACACATGTGAAGAGTGATGTTGGGTTTGTCTGTCACTGAAAGACTAAAGCAGCAGCATAGTATGTGGGGAGCTGCAGCATAGCAATGCCAATAGCAGCCTGTGACACAGAGCGGGCCAAAGAAGTGTTGTTTTTTTCCTTCTCTCATCCTTTTCTTTACCCTGACGTGGAGCCTTTAGTTTCTAATCTGAGTCACTTTAGGAACGGAACGATGCCACAGCAGGGTGGCCTCATTGGTGCAAAGGGTGAATATTGACCACATCTGCTTAACTTGGTGCACCCCTCCACAAATATCTGCAAACTCTAGCCCAGGGCACAATCTGACCAAATATCTTCTCACCCCATCGCCTTCTTAAAAACAAATAACTGTCAAAACATTTGGCCAGGAGTTACATACCCAGAAACCTGCTTAAGTCCATTATGATAACCCAGGTAATGGAACGTTCAATATATTTAAATCTCTCCTTTTCCAAATCAATGTCAACATTCAGAATTACTTATAAGAAGTAGTGAAAGAGTAAAACTTTTCCATGTAATGGGTCCTAAGTTCTGCTCTTAGTTACAACAATATACAAATGGAATAACTCCACAGAAGACCATGAGTGAACTCCAGGCTCCACTGAAGACAACGGGTGTTTTGCCATTGACTTCGGGACTAGGATATCACCCAGTATGAGGACAGTGTAAGTAAGTTCAGAATTACGCCCAGTGCTTTCATATACTTTTCTTTCCTCCGCTTCATCTCTCTCTCTCTCTTTTTCTGAATACTTCCTGAATGAAAAATTCTTTGTATCAAATTAATCTTAAAATAGTGGGTTTCTCAGGTGGTCAAAAACCGCTGAGATATATGGGCTTTTCTAAACCCAGAACTTCAAATTTTGTTATATAGCTACACAAATTGAACACATTTTGCAAAATTCCAACCCAATAGGAACATAAGATTGTTTAGGGGAAAATAATACCATCAAGCGTGCGGGGAGAGGAGGAGGTGTGGGCTACAGGAGGCTTGTCGTCACCATGCTGCTGCTGCACAGGACTGAAGACTGCTTTAAAATGTGGGCTGAGGGCTTCCTATTCTTCATGTAAGCCGCATAACCCCTCTAATGAGCCTTGGAACACAGTGACTGCAGGGTGGGGAGGGCATACTGATATTTAAACCTGGCAGAATCATCTGCGTTCTACAAATTGCACACCAAAAGTAAGCATTTCACATATAGGAACCATATAATGATCCAATGAGATAAAATGAGAAAAATCAAACAATATGTTCCTGGGTTAAGTATTTTTCTGAAGCATTCCGGAGAATTTTACTACAATTTCTTACCAAACCTCTTTTCACGTGAGTTTCAAGTTCATAATTTCTCTTTTTATTTAAAATTAACCAGAAATAATCATACCCAAGGATATGGGCTGGACATATTAGCTGATAATTATATACCACAATTAAAAATTTAAATGTTTGTAGGATGCTTGTATTTTGTTATATGAGATACCATTTCACACTAGTACTACATCTTTGACTGCTTGCAAACATTCAGCATTAAATATGTGAATACATTCACTAGCTTGGATATGGAAATTGTTCTCAAACTCTAAATCTGAATGGGAAAATATTTAATTTACAACATTCCCCCTTCTCCGTACCAATAATAATAAATGGTCAGGGAACTTAGGTACTTAAAAGGTTATCTGAAAAAGGGGGTAGTAAATGAAATATTACTATTTTTTTCTTTACGGTGTACAAAGAATCCTTAAATAGCTGGAAGAGAGGGTTAGGAGTAGGGTTTGTTTGTTATATTCTTATTTCTTCCCCTATTTTTAACTTTATCAATATTTAGCTGATCAAGTCTAATCTCCCCAGATTTTGCTGGAGAACACATCGGAGGCCTCAGAAATTTAGATTGCAGGTCTTTGCTGGCCCTTCATTGAAGAAGTGGGAACATTCCCTCTCACACATGTATTTTCTCCACAGTGTTTCTGAGGACACCCTTAAAAGTGTGGCAGTTCTGTTCAGACTCACTTATGTTCGTATACTCATGGAGCGCCAAGCCTCCAGCATCATCACTGCACTTTCAGAAACAGAAGTTCTCTGAGGAAGTAATTTTTAATATCACTGATTGGCTCTTAGAAAAAAAACTTTTTGAAAACACAGTGGGAGGATGTGTTTCAAACAAAACTGATGACTCTTTAATTGACTGCTGTGGTGGCAACATTGAGCAATGCTACTCACTCCCAACAACCGGGGGAACTGAATGTGTTATGGTCACAGTGTTAACCATTTGCTGATAGCCTGAGGAGTGACAGAGGCATGAATATTTTTTTTAAATGCAGCATTCAAAAAGCAAACAGCATACTTCTGTACTATAAAGAGTAACATGGGCTTCACAAATCGAGTAAGGTGAAAGGGCAGCGAATGATGGTGTGGAGTGTAAGTAGTCAAATTTTGGGCCTGCCAAACAGAGTTACAGTCTTAATTGTTGGTTGGTTGGTTGGTGGGACTTTTTTATTTGTTTTTAAATCATATAAATATAAACAATAACAACCCACTGACAATATAAATGTCTTGCAGTGTGTTGCAGTCGATTAAACGGGGTTCTTAAATGAAGACTTAAAACAACAAAATCAATATACACTTTCACCTCAGGCATTCTTAAAATCTTTTCCTTTTATAGATTTTTTCTCCCAGCAAAACATGAAACCCCTGCAGAAAGATCATACAGCAAGATAACCTAAACAGCAGTACACCTTCTAAAGAAGTAATTAAGCACCTTTCAGGGCAATATGGGACCACTCATTCCCGCACCAACATTAAACAACATTTACCAAGTATAGCAGTCAATTTTCCTTTTGATACTCATGCATTACCCCCCTTAGTATCTATATACACTATGCACAGGTTCTTGAAAGAAGAGACTCTGTATTTAGCAGCTGCTAAACAGGGTTTTCTGACTGGGAATTGGCATCTAAATTATATGAGAAGCATTTAAGAAAATCATTGAGCAGCATGGTCATTCAACAGATTCTCTGAGCCTAGAACTTGAAAAGTACTGTACTCAAAGTAATCTGCAAAGTTAAAAGGACGAAGAGTCGACATAAATCTTGTTGTTTTAATAGCAAACAAAGCCATAAAATTGCAATAAAAATCAGCCAATATGAAATTGCAAAGCACTTTACTAAATCTACTACAATAAAAATCCAAAATTCACACCTCTGGTGTCTGAGAGAAAGTTCTTGTAAACCTCCTTGTGTCACTGAAGCACTGGCCCACACAAAACAGGAAGGCACCTTCTGCAGAGGAAAGAAATTTAAGCAGAGCTCACAGAGCCATTATTAAGTTTTATGGGATAAGGGTGAAACATATTCCCACCCTAGAAATATCTGTATACACGATTACAATATTTAAGTATTGGAATGTAGTCAGGAAGTGCATGTGATTTCTTTTGGCAACATCAAATCTCTTTGATATCTCTGGTTATACATTCAAGTTTATTCCAAAGTTACAAAAACCATGGCTGATCAATCCTATACAAAGTATCTTTTTTAAGACAGCATCTCACCAAATTCAGGCAAAAGAGCCCTGACCATCCCTGAGCAGTACCAGCTGAACATCCTCATACAGAAAGGCATGAAAAATTGGAGGGAATTCAGAGAATAACCACCAGAGTGATTAAAGGAATGAAGGAACTGATTTAGATTAACAGCTAAATACATACAGTTTGAGTAAGAGATAACTACTGGTATCAACAACTATCTTCAAGTATCTGCAAGCATCAAGAAAGAGGATTTTTATGGTGTGTATCAGAGTAAACTGTCATGGGGAACAGGAAGGCGCCTCAGGGGAAAGAATTCCATGTTCATAGCATCACAGAATATCAGGGTTGGAAGGGACCTCAGGAGGTCATCTAGTCCAACCCCCTGCTCAAAGCAGGACCAACCCCAACTAAATCATCCCAGCCAGGGCTTTGTCAAGCCTGACCTTAAAAACCTCTAAGGAAGGAGATTCTACCACCTCCCTAGGTAACCCATTCCAGTGCTTCACCACCCTCCTAGTGAAAAAGTTTTTCCTAATATCCAACCTAAATATCCCCCACTGCAACTTGAGACCATTACTCCTTGTTCTGTCATCTGCTACCACTGAGAACAGTCTATATCCATCCTCTTTGGAACCCCCTTTCAGGTAGTTGAAAGCAGCTATCAAATCCCCCCTCATTCTTCTCTTCTAGAGACTAAATAATCCCAGTTCCCTCAGCCTCTCCTCATAAATCATGTGCTCCAGCCCCCATATCATTTTTGTTGCCCTCCGCTGGACTCTTTCCAATTTTTCCACATCCTTCTTGTAGTGTGGGGCCCAAAACTGGACACAGTACTCCAGATGAGGCCTCACCAATGTCGAATAGAGGGGAACGATCATGTCCCTCGATCTGCTGGCAATGCCCCTAATTATACATCCCAAAAAGGCATTGTCCTTCTTGGCAACAAAGGCACACTGTTGACTCATATCCAGCTTCTCGTCCACTGTAACCCCTAGGTCCTTTTCTGCAGAACTGCTGCGTAGCCATTCGGTCCCTAGTCTGTAGCGGTGCATGGGATTCTTCCGTCCTAAGTGCAGGACTCTGCACCTGTCCTTGTTGAACCGCATCAGATTTCTTTTGGCCCAATCCTCTAATTTGTCTAGGTCCCCCTGTATCCTATCCCTACCCTCCAGCGTATCTACCACGCCTCCCAGTTTAGTGTCATCTGCAAACTTGCTGAGGGTGCAATCCACACCATCCTCCAGATCATTAATATTCTTCAGAAAGCTCAACTTTTTCTCCACAATTACTGTTAGGGTGTCAAGGGGCCTCCTGAAAAGAGGAAGAAAAAATCAGGCCTTCTCATTAACCCACAGGTTATCTGACATTTCTGTTGAACACAAACTGGGAAGTTTGCTTCTACCTAAATGGTGAAAAAAGTGAAGAAAGAAGGGAAGCCTGACAACTAATTACCTTTTAGCAAGGCAGGTTAGGAATGGGAGGAATCTAGAGCTCTATTTAATACAGGCTCTTCTGTCTCTCAATCAATGTTAAAAACAAGGGGATGTTTTCCAAACAAAATTAGAGCCAACAGGAAACAAACAGGTAGGGGCTTTCCTATTTGAAAAATGCTACTTTTTTTAATGTGAAGATTTAGTGATCAAACTGTAACTGATTCCCACAGCAACTATGGGGGATTGGGCTGTATGTATCTTTGCATCTCTGTTGGTACAACAAACACTTATTCCCTTTCCACCTTCCTTTCTGTCATCACCTCTGTGCATCCTGACTTACTGGTGTGGTTGGGTAGAGAGTGACACAACTAGGAGTAATGCAGATAATGAAAAGTAAATCTAACCTAACTGCCAGTATATTCAGTTCAGTTCTATGGAAGTCACTGCCCAAGACAAATTATGCAAGCCACGTCATTTTAGACCTTTTTAAAAACCATCCCGAACAAGATATTAGGAAATACACAATAGGGGTAATTCTTACAGTATCAGAGAAGCGGATTAGATGATGTACAGCAATGTGAGATTATACCATCCACCATAAGCAGTTTTGATTATTTTGATGTTTATTCATCAATGGAGACACTGTCTCTTATGAAGAATCTAAATCTTAGTCATCATCTGAGACTGTGGGCATATTTCTGGAAAATTAAGTTCTTCAGAGAACTGGAGCAAGATGCAATGACCTTCTAGCTTGTGAGGTCATAACTTCTTTTGGTAGAGTTCCTTTTGACTGAAAAAAAATATCAGCTGTTATCTCCATTCAGAGACCTTCTTCCAATTCTTTGGCACAGTTTTTCTAAAACTCTAGTTACATTGAAGGCCTTGTCCTTCTCCTGCTCAACACCAAGGGAGACTTACTATTGACTTCAATGGGAGCAGGTCTTAAATCTGAACAAATAAATTTAAAATCTCCAAAGCTTCTCTAATGTGTCTGCAATGGATAAATGTTGTAACCTAAAAAAGATCCAATATGTCCTCACAGCATCCTTTGCTCCCGGGGATCCAACCATCTGCCCGCTCTTGCCATACATCCCTTCTGACCACAAGGTATAACCTACACCTCTCTGCATCAGAATAGGTGAATCATGGCCAGAGACAACCATGAGGCAAATGGCGGATGGTGGATCATGGGAGAAGTAGCCTAGCATACAGAGCAGGATGGGAGCATGAGACATCTAAACTACAACTCCCACCATGAGCCATCACGGCAGCATTTCCGAATTTTTGAAAAACTTAAGTTCTGGGCCATATTTAAGTTGACACTGTCTCTAACGTCACAAGTTGACTTGAGCCAACCGTAGCCAAGGTCTAAGACATGATACCCTCCCTTGTGCAACTCTGCCAGTGCACCTCAAATCAAACCCATAATATCCCTGCCATTCTCATACAGACTGTCAGCACAAAATGCTGTCCAAATCTGGGTACTGTTATACCCATTTTATAGATGAGGAAACTGAGAACAGACAGTTTAGTGGCCTAACTTTTCAAAGATGCTGGGCATCCACAGATTTGGATGGATCTTTGGTACCTTTGAAATCAGGCCAAAGTCAGTGGTAGAGTGAACAGAAGCTGGGAGTCCTGACTCCCAGGCCTAAATCCTAAATAGCAGATCACCTGCGTCCCATGAGTCACATGATACAGGAAACATTTGTACTTAGATTTATCTTTCAATATAACCCAATGATTTATACCGGCTCATCACGAATGCTGAACCAGAAAAGCGTTCAGTGTCCTTGACTGTGCCTACCTTTTGCTCTGAAGTTATCATATGATAAATCCACGCAGCTAGCCCTATTTTATTCCTTGAGGGTTTGATGCATTTGTGTAAGATTACTTGAGACCTCAATACACAAAGCAGGCTGTGGTTACAGGCTTTGTAATTGTCACTCAGCAGCCAAAAATGTTAAAAACACAGACAGATGAAGGATATTTCCAGCTCAAGGCAGAACTGAAAAGAACTGTCAATACAGCAATTATGGACATTCCAAATAACTCAGATATACAAACAGTTTTGGTTTCATTTTAAAAAAATACCATCCATTTGCAAGTGTTACGGCACAAACATCAGATAAGGAAATTGATGCATTTAAACTTTGACACCTCTTGAGTTTTCTGATATTGTCAAGCAGTGTTGCTCTCTATTTTAATGGAGTGTACTCTAGCACAGAACAGCACATGTTATGTTTTAGAATTGTTCTTACCAGATCCATCATAAAAACCTTGTTTGCACTGACCAAATGATTTACCTCTATTGCAGTGAGAATCAAGGGCTTGACCCCGATCAAATGCTAAGCATTTCCTTCCAAAATGGTAGTGAAGCCAGCCAGTCAAGAGGAACTTTACACAGAAATTTCTAACTGCAGCAACTTTTGGAACAGATGTTTATCAAGTTACAAATCCAAACTGGATGTTGGTTTACACAGTTCAATAAAATGTTAATTATGGTTCTGCAAGAGTGTAAACTGATCATGTCACGCAACTGAACACTTGTTGTTAATGTTAACATCTCCATGGCTTGCACTAGACCTAGGGTTAACCTACCTTCCCAAGACAAAAATGAGGCAAAATAAATGCAAAACCGCCACATTAAAATTTTCAGAAGATGACGAGCAGCAAATCTGCATAAATCAACATTCTACAATCCTTTTTTTGGAGACACACGATGCTTTTCCCCTGGCATTGTGATACAAACATCTTTAATGTAATCCTTACCGGAGGGCAAAAGAGAAGGGAAACGGATATATAACACCATGTCAGAGTTGGAGATATAAACTCTCTGCCCTTGGGACAGACATATGGAAGGCACGTACCTGCGCAAAGGGGTCTGCAATATCAGTATGTTCAGAAATGGCCTTATATCATACTCTTCATCCTGTCCCGTGGGTTGGTTATCTGATTGAAAGGGCAATAACCAAGACCAGAAAACTGTGTGTGGTCAGAAAGGCTGCAGGGGAAAATGGATCAAAATCCTCAGATTAATTACTTCACACATGCATCTGTGTCCCTGCCCGGCAACATATTCCTCCCACCGTCAATACAGTTTTGCTAATGGATGTAAGGATTTGCCGATCTGATGCATTCTGCAGGATGCATATAATGAGCTAGTGGTGCCTTAAGTGGTATTAACTTGTGAGAGGAAAAAACATCCTCTCATTTTTAGATATGGGTGGCTTCAAACCTATGACCCTGTAGATCTGGCTCCTCCCACATTTTAACTGTGCTACTCACAATTTGAGGACGCTTGGAAATGTACCAACTGGATTATGCTGCTTAGACAAGATTGAGCTGTTCTGGGGGGTTTGCCACGTAATCCCACCCACCTTTTCCCTCTGTGGATAGTATTTGATGGTATGGTCTCCCACAGATAATAAGCAGTTACATAATCCATTTAAGCAGTTGCTCAATCGCTGTGTGATAAATTCTAACGTCCATAGAAAAGATGCCACAAATTATCCTGCTTATTGGCTCTGGTAGCTCTTCTCACGTCCTTACATCCCCTCTGAACACATAACTGGATAAATATTTGTTAGAAATAGGGTGTTCTTGCAATTAAATATTTGTTTTCTCTGATCATCAGCTGGTGTAAATTAGCACAGCTTCACTGATTTCACTGGAACAATGCTGATCTAACATCAGCTGGGGTAATGACCCCAAAGTTCCTCTTTCAACTTCATGGATTTTATTCTGTCTCCTTGGTATTGTTTTCCAATCTATATATTATATATGATAGCTTTGTTTCCAGTTGCAAAGGCAGGTAAGCATATCCTTTCCCAGTACTGAATACAAGCTCCATTCCTTGGTGCTTCAAAGCATTAAGACAGGACCCTTGAAGTGAAAGATAAATCTTCTTTCCCAAGTTTTCTTTGGCCTGACTAAACAATATGCTTTCCCTGCACTCCTATCAAATGACTAAATACTTTGGACTTCTAGTGCCTTTCATGCAACAAGCTCAAACTATTTCATACACCTTAATTAAGCCCAGTAGCAGCCAGGCAAAGGAGGTAAGAGAGATTAAATTGCCTCATCTTCAGAGATTCTCAGCACTCATGTTGCTCACTGAAGTACATGGGGGCTGTGGGTTCTCATACCCCCTGGAAAAAGAAGGCGGGGGGGAGGAAACGTTTACCCAGGTCACACAGAGGCCAGGCCTACACCAGAAACTTTTGCAGCATAGCAACATCAGTTAGGGGTGTGATTTTTCTGCAACATTTCTCTGCCAGCAAAAGTGGAAATGCAATTATACAGCATTGGCTGTTCTAGCTTATTTTGTTCACCAAAGCAGTACAAGCTAGACCAGCAAAAGTACTTTTTTTTGCCAATATACACTAAGAGGCTTTTGCCAGTATTGTTATAATGGTATAGCTATACCCATAAAACGTTTAAGTTTATACTAGGTCAGAAAGTCACTAGCAGAGCTAGGAATGGAAACAAGTACTCCTGTGTGCGCTACCTATTATTTGTATTGGGTTTTTCCCCACAAATCCATCCATATACCATATCTTATCACTTCTGGAACATTGCACATTGCTACTGCTTGGCCTCACTACTGATGAAATCCTTTACACAAAACACAAAGCAAAAGAAGGTGAAGGTGTGGAACTCCTTCAAGCCTGCCATGTCCTTGCACTTCAGTCTCTGCAGAATGTTACTTACCCATCCCCTTTCACATACAAAGAAGCACAAAAACATCATTACTCATCTTTAGACAACTCTGCGGATTCATTTAAGGTACCATTCTCTACTACCCTTTCTGGCCCCAGTCCTGCAAAACCTTACACAAGAGTTTGATTTTACAACTGTAACCTCTAGAATTTAGAGCACCATGGCCGGCTACCCGTACGGACAGGGTTACCCCGGATCAGCAGGGCCAGCCCCAGGTGCCCCGCAGGGCGGTTACTATTCCAGAGGCCAGCATGGAGGTGGGCTGCTTCCTGGTGGTTCCCATGGCGGCCCAGCACCTGAAGGCCCCTATGGACCACCATCTGGCGGAGGGGCTTATGGGCAGCCCACCCCAGGGGGAGCACCATCTGGAGCTCCTGGGGGACCTTATGCAGGAGGCCCAGCCCCAGGAGGGCCTTATGGGCAGCCATCTACCAGTCCCTATGGTGCCCTTAGCCAGGACCCTATGGAGCCGGGGCTCCTGCTGGTAACATGCCCCCTGGCGTGGACCCGGAGGCCTTTTCTTGGTTCCAGACAGTGGATGCCGATCGCAGTGGCTACGTCTCCATCAAAGAACTCAAGCAGGCCCTGGTCAACTCCAACTGGTCTGCATTTAATGAGGAGACCTGCCTTATGATGATAAGCATGTTCGATAAAACGAAGTCGGGACGGATCGATATCTTTGCGTTCTCGGCCTTGTGGCACTTCATCCAGTTTGGAATGCCCCAGCCCTAATGGATCCTCTAGTTGTCGCACAAAGAGATGATGAAGGGGAAGAACCCACAATAAGTACTTCCAAGGCCCCACTGTCTGACGCTGTGGGGACCTCCCAAGAACACGATGTGGAAGGTTTGGTGCAGGCAGAGAACCCTGTACCGCAAACAGCCACTTTAAACCCAGATGCCCTCGAATTTGTGCCTCAAGGACCCATCATCTTGCCTCCATGTTCAGTGGTGTCACCTGAGCTAATACCCAACAGCCAGCCTAGACGTTCCTCTAGGGAAGGGAAGCCCAGGTGTGTGCTGACGTATGATCGTTTAGGAGAACCCAGTGACCTACAGATCTTTGGGGTGCCACGAGGGGCAAGTTGCCTCATGGGAAACCTGTTCCACCCCTCGGGGTCCTGTGAGATGGATAATGGAAATGCTCCTGACAAATGAGGGCCCTGGGTCTCCTGCTGGGGATCCATAGTGTAGAGTTGCTCACCTTGATGGGGACATCAAGGATTATTTCTTTTGGGGGGGGGGAGAGTGTAACCCCTTGGGGTTTAGAGAGCACGGCCCCTTTATATCTTTTTTTCCTAGTGGTGAGAGGGAGCAGTGAGAGAAAGGAGGGAAACTTGGGGGTGTAGCTCTGGAGCCCTGGAAGAGAAGGGCTGCAGCCGTGAAGCCCTGGACAAAAAGGTGAAGGAGAGAGAACCTGCCTGAAGCCTGGGAAGGACAGGGTGGCCGATCTGGGACACCCCAGGACAGGAGCCAGGAGGAGCACTGTGCCAGGGAGGAATCGGCCGAGAAGGACAGGCCAGAGCTGGACCCAGTATCACTGCCGCCCAGAGCTGCATGGGGCTGTGAGTACTGGGGCCTGTGACTCTGCGCTGGGAATAAGGAGGGAGGCTGCTAGTTAGTTAAGCGGGGAGGTGGTCGCTCTGTGTGGCTTTGCAGAGAGCAGCAGAAGAGGGCACCGGAGGGGTTTGTTGGGGAAAGTTCACTGGTGCTGAAGACAACCAGGAGAACCCAAGACTCAGCACTGAACTGGAACTTTGCTCAGGACTCCTGAACTCTGTGTGCAGACACATTGCTCAGTGTCTGCCCTTTCAGACTGTGCTACCACTGGGCCTGTGGGGCCTTGGTTTGGAAGCAACGCTGTTCTACTGCTCCCCCTATACTTCCCCTTGTTGTTTTTCTCCTCTCATCCCTCTGTAAATAAATATCTCCCTTTATTATATCCATTGTACTTTTCCTGGGGGTGTGTGTGTTCACTCTGGGGGATTTGGAACAGATGCCTCTGGGGTAGAGGGGATTTTTCCTGCTGCATTCCTGCGCACACTGTCTCTTGGCCAGAGCTGCCTGCAGAGCAGACTCCATCTTGGCCAAAAGGGCGCTAAAGTTACACAACCAAGAGTAGCCTCATTGAAATCAATTAAACTATTCACGAATATGCTTGTATCTACTACCACAAGTAATTTCGTTATTTCATTGAGACAATTCATGGTAGTAAAGTCAAACACGAGTACGGCGTAGTAAGACCAGGCCTTTGTTTGTAAATTCTTCCCTACCTTATCTCACTGAGCCAGGCTCCAGACACTGTCAATACAAAGGCTTTCCCCAGAATACTAGAGCTGCTGAGGGAAGAGCCTTTTTTCATCCTTCTATCCATTTGACTTTTTACATCTCACCTCATATCTCCTTATTATTAATTAATTAATTATAGTTCTATACTATGATCCCCAGTAATGGACCAGTCATTGTACAAACACAGAACAAAAAAATGGCCCATGCCCCAAAGAACTTACAATGTATCTTGACTTAATTCTTCCGGAATAATCAGTGTTATGTCTAAATGTTTTTAAATCCTTTAATATGTTCAAAAATTATAAAATATCCTTAACACCAGTGTCGTCTGTCAATCATATTATCTACAGTCTGCTCTCTTGTTCTTAGCTCTGTACAGTTTTGGAGTTTGGCTTGAGAAAACTATAAAAAAGGCCCCAATCTTACATTCAGGTCTGCACTGGCAGACCCATGCAGAGTTCCACTAACTTCAACAGGGATTGGTGTGGGTGATAAGACCCCAGAGGAACAGATCCAATTGCAGAGTCAAGGCCTGCAGTTGTACAAAGCAGTCTATATTAATTTAATCTGCAATAAGAGGAATGGAAATAGCAAAACCAAAAAGGGTTGTATAAACATGTTTGAATGCTACGAGGAGCAAAAATGAGATTGGGGTAAATATTTCAAATAGATGCACCATATCTGAAAGCACATGGGCAGCATGAAAACAGTAGATTAGACAGACGCTTATGGTAAGTCTCCTTTTTTGCATACCCTTCCAAGTCATGCTGCATGAACTGTCAGGGTGTGTTAGAAAATTTGAGGTGGGCACAAAGGATGAAATCCCACCCTCTCTGCAGAGGGTCAGCAAAATGACTGTGCATGATTTAAATGATCAAAATAAGTAACAAACCGTACTGCCAACCTCAAATGTTCAATTTTCGTGAATCAGGCCTCAAAAAATCATGAGGTTGGTTTAAATTGCCTGAGATTTAAATAATAGTAATATACATGGGGTTCTTTTTATTTGCCTTCAGGTTTCCAAGCCTTTAAGGCATGCACAGATAACCTTTTCAAGCTTTTCTCCACAACCATTTTTTTTTTAACAGAAGTTCTGATTCTCACATAGTCACAGACCTCCCAGGGGACCTGAAGAAAAATACTATATTTTACACCACATGGCAACACTTACGTGCTGGTGCTCTACTGCTCAGTGAATTTCATCCCAAATCTGATAGCCCTGACAATACCCTAGTTTGCCTTTAAGAAGAGAATGACTATCCTTTCCTAACAGTATTGAGCAAAATTTAATAAATATTTAAGACCTTCATTCTCTTCCAACATAGATGGTCAAACTGTTGATTTCTGTAGATCCTTTTTTAGGTCAGCAACTTGTTGTCGATGGTGACAATAACCTTGGCAGACTAATAACTGCACACTTCCCATTGCTAACGTGAGTCTGTATTATTCTCTGAAAATTCTTTTAAAGGAATCAAATTAGTTTGCTTCGATTACTTTTCTTTTTAATATAAGCTTCATCTTGCTGGAGACAGGAGAAAACAAACTGGAAATTAATGATGGCATTCAAACAACAGTTCAGGAATTTTCTGTCTTCTGCTTACTTGTGGAAGGAGCAGTGGGGAAAAAGACAAATCTCAAGGGTCACAGTGTGAGAAAGACTCAGAGAAAAGTCATAAGCAGATAAGTTAAAATGTATTCATTTTCTCAGTGATTTTCTTCTAATACACAACATGGATCTGCCTGCTGCTTTGCCTACTGTTTGGATAAGACCCTCTGCCACTGCTGTAAAATATAAATAGTAGGGCTGTCAAGCAATTAAAAAAAATAATCACGCTGTTAATAGAATACCATTTATTTAAATATTTTGGATGTTTTCTACATTTTCAAATATGTTGATTTCAATTACAACACAGAATACAAAGTGTACAGTGCTCACTTTATATTTATTACAAATATTTGCGCTGTAAAAACAAAAGAAATAGTATTTTTAATTCACCTTATACAAGTACTATAATGCAATCCTTTACCATGAAAGTTGAACTTACAAATGTAGAATTATGTACAAAAAAACCCTGATTTGCTTTTGACTGCAATGTAAAACTGTACAGCCTACAAGTCCACTCTGTCCTACTTCTTGTTCAGCCAATTGCTAAGAAAAACAAGTTTATTTACATTTGCAGGAGATAATGCTACCCACTTCTTGTTTACGTCACCTGAAAGTGAGAACAGGCATTCACATGGCACTGTTGTGGCCGACATCAAAAGATATTTACATGACAGATGCGCTAAAGATTCACATGTCCCTTCATGCTTCAACCACCATTCCAGAAGACATGCGTCCATGCTGATGATGGGTTCTGCTCGATAACGATCCAAAGCAGTGCGGACCAATGCATGTTCACTTTCATCATCTGAGTCAGATGCCACCAGCAGAAGGTTGATTTTCTTTTTTGGTGGTTCAGGTTTTTTAGTTTCTATATCAGAGTGTTGTTCTTTTAAGACTTCTGAAAGCACGCTCCACACCTTCTTCCTCTCAGATTTTGGAAGGCACGTCAGATTCTTAAACCTTGGGTCGAGTGCTATCGCTATCTTTAGAAATCTCCCATTGATACCTTCTTTGCGTTTTGTCATATTTGCAGTGAAAGTGTTCTTAAAACAAACATGTGATAGGTCATCATGCTATAACATGAAATATATGGCAGAATGCAGGTAAAACAGAGCAGGAGACGTACGGTTCTCCCCCAAGGAGTTCAGTCAGAAATTTAATTAACACTTTTTTTTAAACGAGCCTTAACAGCATGAAAGCATGTCCTCTGGAATGGTGGCCGAAGCATGAAGGGGCATATGAATCTTACATAAATACCTTGCAATACCGGCTACGAAAGTGCCATGCAAACGCCTGTTCTCACTTTCAGGTGACATTGTAAATAAGAAGCGGGCAGCATTATCTTCCGTAAATATAAACAAACTTGTTTGTCTTGGCGATTGGCTGAACAAGAAGTCAGACTGAGTGGACTTGTAGGCACTACCGTTTTACATGGTTTTATTTTTGAATGCAGTTATGTAACAAAACAAAACAAAAAAATATTTCGGGGACCCTCAAGCCTCCCTGCTCAGCCCCAGGCCCTGCCCCCACTCCACCCCTTCCCCCAAGACCCCACCCCCCCACACCTCTTTCAGGCCCCCACTCACTCGATCCCCCCCCTTTCCCCACCCTCTCACTAAGCTGAGACAGGGTTTGGGGTGTTGGAGGGGGTGTGGGCTCTGGGAGGGAGTTTGGGTGCAGACTTTGGGCTGGGGTAGGAGTGTGGGCTGTGGAAGGGAGTTTGGGTGCAGGAGGGGGTGCAGGCTCTGGGCTGAGGCAGGGGGTTGAGGTGTGGGAAAGGATGAGGGGTGCAGGCTCTGGCTGGGTGGCGCTTACTTTGGGCAGCTCCCGAAAGTGACCGGCACTCTCTGGTAGTGGCTCCTAGGCAGGGGGTCAGAGGGTCTCCACACGCTGCCCCTGCCTGCGGGCATCGCCCCCACAATTCCCCACAGTTGCAGAGTCGGCGGCACCCCTCCCCCTGGGGGTGCCACAGGAACATGCTGGTTGCTTCCAGGAGTGGCGCGGAGCTAGGGCAGACAGGGAGCTTGCCTTAGCCCCGCTGAACTTTTAGCACCTAAAATCTCCCAGTTTGGCTTCAGTAGCCTCCGGGAGATAGAGAGAGGGGGCTCATCAGCGAGGCTCACAGACCCCTGAAGTACCCTCTGGGGCCCCCAGGGTCCGCGGAGCCCAGTTTGAGAAATGCTGCTATACAGAATAACTGTCAATGTGCACACTATGCATAACAATTCATATTTAGGATTTAGGCATCACTCTTCACCCAAGGATCTCAAAATGCTTTAGAAAAGGTGTATCTCAAATCTTTAGGTGCCAATCTTGTGCCAACCCATTGAAGTGATTGAGACGGCACACATGCTTAAGGGCTGTGCAGGGAGCCCCCATTCAGAATTGGCCCCTAAAGGCCTGCCTCTAGACAAAGCGAATCAAGTAGGGTTTGTATGTGCTTAATGAGATTTCTCCAGGCTGCAAATGCCTGCACAAAAGACAGTTATAATAAAAGATAAATGCCTTTTTTGGAAAATCTTATACATTCAACCTTGGTAACCAATACAGATAATTAACCTAATCTCAATTATAATATCCTGCCTTCAAAATACATCTTGCATAGAAGCAAGATTAATTATGTTTCTCCTGTCCAAATCTTTCTCGTGTGCATACACACACAGTCTATGAGCACCATACGCTTTGAACCGATTTAGCTAGGGAAGATGTAGCTGATAAAAATGTTTATACGCTCAGTCTGGAAAAGGTGGATGAGCATGACTGTGCGTGAGGAAGAGAGATCCTCTCTTGGTGGGGAAAAGAGGAGTCTTGAATGCAAACCTTTGCAGGCACATAAAGGAAGAACTGATTTTTAAATATCTGATTAAAATATCCGTGTGCTTTAAACGTTATGTAAATACCAACAGGCATGTCTTTCTTTGTCTACCTTTCTCATACTAACTATAGAACTGGGCTTCTAACGTGGGTAAAGGGAAGCACAATTTAGCCCAAATTCTGTTTGTAAGCTGGGGTCTTAAACCTTTACAAGAAAAGAAATGCTTTATAGTTAAGCTTAAGAACTGCCACATAAAGCAAAACATTTAAATGGATACTTTTATTCTGCAAAATCCTCTACAATTGAAACAAAATTACTCTACCAATATATATATGTATATATTCATCAGCAGCAATTTTTAACAGTACAATCTGCCTATTCCATTGATCAAATGGGCTGTCCATCAAGTGATTAACAACCCTCTTGACCACTGATAGTGTCTCCTATATAGTTTTTCAAACATTTCCATCTGCAGCATTTGAACAATTTGGGCCCGATCCTCTGCCATATTTGTGCAAGAGTAATAGAAGGTAAAGCAGACAAAGGAAGTGACTGGCATATTGAAAATGAGATATCCATCAAAACAGCTATTTACAGTAGCAAATTAATCACAACAGTTGGGACCAGTTAGTCCTCTCTCCTTGTGATCTTTAATTGATCTGGAGTCTCTTAATCTGGAAAGGGGGAAATTAAATTAATCCTAATTAAAGCCCTAATCCTGCAAATATATACATACATGAAGCTGTGCACATGCAAAAGTGCTGGTCGCTTCAAGGAATAAAAGGGCTTTTAAAAGGCCTCTTTCCTAATGTGGCTGCTTTTACATATATATGGTATTAGGCTCACCCTTTTTGACTTGGCTTTTACATTTGAAATATTCTAGGTCACCTACAAAATTTTGTGTCTTTGTTTTTTTTTAGAAAAGTGGCAAGAATACATGAATTTATAATCCAGTTCATAGAAAAAATAAATTAAAATATATTTTAATATTTATAAGGATTTAACTCAATATCTTTGAAAATGAGCCAAACACTTTATTCATTGAAATACACAGCCTCTGGTTTTATGTTGTGCAAATTTAGAATATTATTTCATCACTGACAGGTCCCCATATAATGTATTTCCACTTAAGCAAAACATCGTGCTGATTTTAAATTTTTATTAAAATAACAACTTTATAGGGCAATGAAGTTCAAAGTTCAATTCACATAAGGAGATATGAATTTGTAAAGCCATACAAGAGTTAATTTATTATTAAAGAAGCTGCCTTACTGTGCATTTTGTTTTGACACGAGAGAGAATGTACCTAAGTTTTATTTATACATTTTTCCATAAACAGGGCACCTATTACAATGATTTTCTCTGTATGATACTAGGTTGATGCAAAAATACAAAATGTCAAATACTAACTACATAGCACTCATGCATAGGACTGAAAAAATTAATCAAAACAAAAATGAAGATTATCAAAGAGAACCATGATTTTCCTATATTTTAGTTATCATTGCTTCAAAAAGAGGGCCTATATTAAAATATGGCACTCCAAGAACTAGATATGGAAGGAAAATTATAAATAAATTGGTTCAATATATGAGGACATGACAAAAAGGAAAGAAGTACTCCTTTTCTATTCAAGCTTTCATCTGCAAGGTCACCATTCTGCAGGGAAATCATCAACTGAGCTGGCATTTCCAAGTGATGCTTGGATACAACTTTAAACAAAACAAAACCTGGTAACTTAGATATAAAAATAAAATACCATCTAATTCATATGTAGCATATCATAGCGACTCCCTGCTAGTCACTGTCTCATACAATACAGAGACAAGTTCTCACCACTGTTAGCACTTAACTATTTCATGGCTGTTAGAAGTTAACTGGATGTGTTCTGCTGCTGTCTAGGTACCTATTACTTGTCACTGTAATACCATGGACCTCTTGGTAATCACAAAATTATCAGCTACAGTCAGGTCTGGCTACACAAATATTTTCAGCAGTGCTGATGTAAGTGGCAAAGAAAACTTCTTGATTGTCAGACTTTTGACTTTTAAACTCAACAAATTTGATCTGGAGTCTTAGAGAAAGAATAATATGGAACCTCAAGCTGTCATTTTTACCAGCACTTTCCTGACTATAGCCACAATTTCCTGCTCATTTTACTCATGGGAGAAGTGTCATTGACTTGAGTGGGACTATTCATGTGAGAAAGGAGAACAGGATTTGAACCTTTCAAGCTGTTTCATAATGGAGGTAAAAAATCCCAAGAAAACTGAATACAGAATTCCACTTCTCTTTGCATGACTGTTTCAGAACAACAAGGTGTAAACTCAGCAAGGGAGAAGGCCATCTTCATGATCTCAATTGCGAAAATCTTCATTTAAAACAAAACAAAAAGGTTTAGACTAAGCAAAAGTTCCCAGGAAACAATCCCGCTGGGATTTCCTGTGGGCCTGATTCTGACCTCAATTTTTAAACTGGGGGTGTATCTCCATTTAATTTCAATTGAGTTACAATTCAATTTACACTGTGGACATAAGATGAAAATTGTGCCACCTGACACTATTCATCAAGAGATGTAATAACATCACGGTAAGCACGAAACAATCTTGAGTAGTTTATCTTGTCATCTGAGCCCCCCGAGATGCTGAGAAGTACCAAGGAGAAACCGCTCTGGAAAAATTAAAATAATGAACTACACATTTAAAAGCTCGACATTTAACACCCACGACAGACATCTGCAAGGTGATAATGTTACCCCAAATTTAGGTGTGTATGATGCTCTGTAATCTGACAACCTCCTTATCCCTTTCCTTACAAAAAAGACAATCAATAATTCCTTTGCAAAGGGATTCGGATATTCTGCTGGATGAAATGGTGCAATTTCTCCACACAGCCCAGTGGGTGACAGGAGATACATCGTGTCTGATAATGCCCAAAAGAAAGAGATCAGAAACAGAGAGGTCAGACACCCTGCATTCATCACCAGTGCAGAAGCAACTGGTAAGAATTAAAGCCTTTGCTAGAGAAGCAAAAGCTACAGTTTTACTTGCAGAGGAAATGCAGACAGGATAGAGGATGATCTCTCTGTACTCATTATTAATTATCACGTTTATTATGGTAGTGCCTAAGGGCTGACCAAGAATGGGGTGCCATTGTGCTAGGTGCTTTACTAACACAGAGTAATAGACACTTCTACTCCAAAGAGCTTACAATCTAAATAGAAAAGGGGTGGGCAAAGGAGAACCCACAAGAAAAGGGAACAATATGATATTAGCAAATGTCATGGGGTGTTTAGTTAGGAGAGGATAAGTGAGATGGAAAGAAAAGTGAAGGGAGTCGGGGACACTGAAGAGAGGCGGGACACCGAAGAGAAAGGGAAAGCAGGGGAAAAGTGGCAGGGGTGGAGTATATGTCTGCATCCAGTACTGCATAGTCTGAAGAGCCAAAAATCAGCATGCTAAATAACAAAGATATTATTCTATTTGTTGTTCCTCTTTAGGAACCAGTACAATCTTGAATCTGACTATTGAATCTGACTATTTACGTATTAATGTTTTGGGAGGTTCAAATTCACTGAAAAATTAATGATGAGTACACAAACACTTGCACATTTTTGGAGCTAAAAGCAGAATCAAAAGACAGAGTTACTATTTACCTGTTACAAAGGGGGAATAAATTGTTGGACGAGTGGAAGAAAATATTGGAGTCCAAGCTAAAAGCATCAGTGAGATTAATCCAGTGTGGTAGAAGAACGTGCAGCACAATATAAAAGTCTACATACCAGAATTACTTACAGAAAAGAAAAGATCACATACACAAAAATTAAAAGTGGCTTGAGCAGATCATAAGGAATAACTAACAATCCCACATGAAGCCACTATTTCTTGACAACTACATTAAATGCTGAAGTTTTAGAGAGAGGAAATGCAGCTCAGCGTTTGAACACATGGAAGAGCAGGAGTAAACATACACCAAGGTTTTATTATATTTTCAAAAATATTTTGGTTACTTTAACGGTGTTTTCTTATTAAAAAACCTAGAGCCCACCTTACATTAGCTACGGTATGCAAGTCTCTTTCCTCTCACATGCATCAGAAGAATTGGGATGGTAGATATAAAGATATATTTAGATATAAAGTGCTGTATTATTTATAGGGGAGATTTGAAAGCTCACTGGGAATTGGGCACCAAACTCCCCTTTGTGCCTTTGAAACTCTTACCTTCTATCTGTTGTTATATTTCTCTTCTTTAAGCCACACTGGGATAGAGATTCTTGAATGAAGACTAGGTGCTTCTTGTCGGGCTAAGCATGCTTTGGAACTTTTACCAGGATAGAAACCAGTTTTCATATGAATGGACTAGAACTGATAGCTGTATGAAGAGTTTTCCAGTCACCTCCTTCAGAGTTTTGCCCATCAAGGCCAAATATTTATATTATGTCAGACAATGCAACAACAGTAGTTTATCGATACAAAAAAGGAGCTACTATATGATGACTCCATGTGTTTTGGGTCTAGTTTTAAGAAGCGTTGTCATTTAGATCAGAATCATTCATTTCTATCAGCAGTTCATATTGTGGCCAAAGATAACTCCATGGCAGATACACAAAGCTACAGGTGGAGGAATGTTCCTGGACATGTGGTAAAACAAGCTTTTTTACATTTGCTGCCAGGTACGAAATACAGCCCAAATCCTGTGAATGCTTAGTCATGTAACCTTCCTCAGTTGAGTAGTTTCTCTGAGCTCAAGGAAACTACTCACAGGTACAAAGTTACTAACCTGTGTAAATCTCTGCAGGGTTAGGCCCTGTGTTTAGCCTCAGGTATTTGAATCCTGACTATGAAGAGAAATGCATTGCCCCTAAACTGAGGGAAGCAACATTATACATACACTACATCTTTCTTTCATTTCCCCCCATTTCAGATAATATCAGTACAGAAGGTCCCCCCCCCCTCTCCTGCTGGTAATAGCTCACCTTAAGTGATCACTCTGGTTCCAGTGTGTATGGTAACACCCATTGTTTCATGTTCTCTGTGTATATAAATCTCCCCACTGTATTTTCCACTGAATGCATCCGATGAAGTGAGCTGTAGCTCACGAAAGCTTATGCTCAAATAAATTGGTTAGTCTCTAAGGTGCCACAAGTACTCCTTTTCTTTTTGCGAATACAGACTAACACGGCTGCTACTCTGAAACCTATCTAAATTTTCTAACTCCTTAGGTGGAATAATGATAGCAGTGTATTATCCAAGTGGACTAGTGCAATATTCTGCCCTTAGAGCTGCCTGATTATTGAGAGAAAATACCTTTCAGAAGTTTAATTGAGGTCTTCAGAAGCATCCAAGAATTAAATTTGAAATCAGGTACTGCAAAATGGTTTTTATTACTATTTGTATCGTAGCAGTGGTTAGAGATGCCATCCCCATTGTACTAGGTACTGTGTAGACACACAATAAAAAGAAAATCCCAGCCCCAAAGAGCTTACAATCTAAGAGATATATATCTATTTTAGGAAGTACTGAGTCATTAGTTCTGTTAGAAATAGAAAAGATTGTAAACATGTGAGAAATAAGATTACTTTTTTCATATTAGTAGGAACTCACATATCCCACATGAAAAAGTGCTTTCTTCTAACTCTCACCATTTCCACACACCTGCCAATGGATGTGATCACTTACATATTGTTCTTTGTATTTTCTAGGAAATAATGCACAGAAAACAAATCCAGAAACAAACAGGCTAGAAAGCTCTGGCTTTGTGAACTGTTCTTGGTGAATCTGTCACTTAATGTTACCACCAAGTAACATTTCTCTTGCAAGAAAGTTTCAAGACCTGAGGGCTCAATCAGGAAAAATAATGAGCATTCTGGCCTTCACCCAGCAAAGGACTTAAGCACATGCTGAACTTTAACCCACTAACTCCAACTGGACGACTCACACCCTTGAAGTTCAGCCTGTTGTTCAGTGCTTTGCTGGCTCAGGGTGACAGCCTCAACACACTACAGGATGGAGCCATAGTCCATAGCTGTTCCACACAAAGCAATCGTCTTATACACAAAGTGGGGGTCTGCATTTGGTGGAAGTACCTACAAAAATCAGACTTGGAAACCCTGATTCTCCTCTCCCATAGGTGAGAATCAGGAGTAGCTCACCTGAAGTCAATGGAGTTACAAAGACATGGGAAGAAGGTCAAGCCCCACAATTTATTATTCTGTATTCCTTCTTTTAAAACAATTGCAAGGTCTTTTTAATAACACAACATTTAAATATGGTGACCCATATAACTTAACTTCACCGCATAATCTAACACTGAATATACTGCATTCTAACGATTAAAAAAAAAAAGCTCTGGGTGAAACTCACTCCTGTGCAGAGGGACTATGCACCAGGCCTGAAGTGGAACACAAGTGCTGCAGAGACCTCTTACTGGCCCTCTGCATGGCGTGAATTTTGCCTTTTATTAGCAATAATGTAATCAGCACTAACTCAAATTTGAAGTATAACACCTCTGTGCATTCCTTGACTTTTCCACAAGCCATCTCTAGTTTAGTGTCATTTTAATTTTTGAAGAAAAAAAAAAATATATATATACTTAAAAGTTGTTCAATATAATTATTTGTCAGAAAATAACGCTGGGTAGAGCAGGTATGTATTTGTTCTGAATATACAGTTTTAACTGTTTACTTTTTCCCTGTAGCAAGTGAAACCCTCTCATCGGGCTCTTCAGTCAGCTAGCAATGAGTTGGGTAAGCGCTGTTTTCAAAACAGAACTTCAGAAAATTGAGCACTATAAGTCAGTATTTTATGTGGAACAAAACTTATTTATAAACAATGAGTGAAGCATTCTTGAGAGTGTGAGAGAGAAAGAATTACTTTTGTTTCATCAATTCACAGCATTCTCCATTATCTTCCACAATAAAACAAGTTTTATCTTGACAGACATTTTGATTTAAAAGCACATTTCAGTGTCATTAAAAATGCACCAACAGCTTTTGACACAGGAGTAATGAGATCATATCAAACTAACATGTGACCAAAAGGAAAGGATCCAGTGGCTTACTAAACAGCCTCTCAAATTAGACAAATAACATGCTGTCTCAAATTTTCTTGCATTAAGTTAAATTTAAAACTAAAAAAAAAAAAAGAGCCCGACTTGCATGATTATAAAATATGTTTGAAGTCATGGTAAATTAAACGTATTGTGTAATTTTAAATATGCTTTACATGCAAAACATCACTATAATAATGGCAAACTCACAGAATAGAAGGCAATTGTTTTGCATGATTTTACAATGACTTACCAAATGACATTAAAGCACTTGAAGCCAAAATGCCATATTCTCAACAAACATCTCTACAGCAAATGTTTCTAAAGGGATTAGAAGAACTCTGTCATGTACAATTGCAAATCTTTGAATATTCTTTTATAGTTAGAACACAGTTATATGACCACTAAAAATGTTAAAGAAGGCTTTACACCTATACTTTGGCTTATGGTTACTCAAAGGTCACTAGATGAGACTTCCACCGCTTTTTCCAACCAATGAACAGGATTAAAAATGTCACCAAAGTAGCTGCAAAATTAGGAAATTGGATATATATTTGGTGAGTATAGATGTAGGAATCCCATTAATATCCAGCTGCTGATTTACGATTTCAGTGGTATTTCCACATAAATTGCCTAAATTAACTTCAACTTTTTTTAGCCAATATCCTGTCCTTTAACAGCCCCCTTTGCATTGTTGAGTACAATTACCTCTCTTCAGCTGATGCTTCTTTGCTTACATTACAGATGTTTTTGCAATTGTAATATGTTTGTTTTTGGATAGTTTAAAGACTTTTCTCTCTGTGTTCCTTCACAGGCACCTTTGAGTGCACAGTGAGTCATTCATTCTCCACCTTAATAATAATAATGTCCCTCCAAGAGCAGTTCAGCTTATGGTGTTAAAGGGGAAGCTCTCCCTGCGAAATCCCTAGGAGCTGCCAAAAATCATTATCACTGATCTGATTTAGTCAGATAGGCAGCTCAAGGCAGGTTGGAAAACACAGACGATGCTCCAGTACGAATTGAAAACACTGTACCAAGTTCTTCTGATCAAAACAGGTAGGGGGCGGGCTGGAATAAGACGCACAGGTGCAATTAATTTCTGCAGTCCTTAAGGTCCATTCTGTGGCATGGTTTAAGTGCAATCATGAAGCTATCAATACAATCAACTTAATAGTGATATGATAAAAAGATTAGAGTGGCTAGGGAGGGGGGGAAAGCGGCATAACAACCTATCTCCACCCCTTGCCAACCCAGCCCCTTGGCAGAGGACGCCAAGTACCAAATAATAACCTAGTAGCTGATTTGATCTCAGGAACACGGACATATCAACCGAAACCCCTTTACACGTTTGCCCGCAACATTTCCACATGCAAGCCACACTTAGCAGCTACTTAAACACCCCCCAAACCGCCAACATTTCCCAACCCTGGGTACCAACAGGTGGGCTCCTAAATCCGTTTGCGGGGGGCCCACGCTAGCAGTGGTCTGGTTTGCAGCGCGACCGAGCACCGTCAGCTCCCAGGGCAATGAAAGCGGGGCGGCCCAGCAGCACCTGGGAGAAACAGGGCGCTTCTCCCTGGGGTGCCAGTAGGAGCCTAGGGTGGAAAACTTAGTTCAGAGTCAGAACCCCCCCACCCCCCATTGAAAAGCCCCAACACAGGCAATCACCAAGGGCGGGGGGGGGGCTCTTCACATGCCCCCCCAGTCTCAGTCCCCTGGTCCCGCTGCTGCAGCCGCTCGCTCGCTCGCTCGCTGCCTCCCCTCCCCGCCCCAGCCCCGACTGCCAGGAGCCGCCGCCGCCTTGCCCGAGCGGCAGGGCGCCTCCGCCTCCACCCAGGTCCCGGCTGCAGCATCCCAGCGCCGCTTCGCCTCGGGGCCGGTTGCCAGGGCACAGGTACCGCACACAAACCCCAGCCGGCTCCGGAGCAAGCGGCCCGCGCCTTCCCCCGCCTGTGGCTTGCAAGCGCCGCGCCCCTGCCCCCGCCCCGGAGCGCAGCCACCCACCCAGCCTCTTGCGGGGGGGCTTTTGCATTTCCGCCCCCCACCCCTGCCTCTGCCGGAGCTCGCTGGCCCCAGGACGCGCCCCGCGGGGAGCTCCCTTACCGGCTGCCAGGCCGCCCCCGCCGCTGGGTCCGCGGGCCCCGGGACGGGGAGCAGGCGCCGCTCACTGCCGCCGCTGCGCCTCCACGCCACAAAGTTGGGTCCGCTGCTGCTGCTGGTGGTGTTTCTCCCCGCCAGGTTCCCTCAGGCGCTGCAGTTTTATTTGTTTTATTTTTTTTTTCTCCGCGCTTGCCCTCTCCAGCTCCCACTAGTGATTGCACAGCCCGATAGCAAAGCGGGACTCGGCGGCCACCCTGCCTGCAGCCAGCGCGGAGCTTCGGGCCCGGGAGAGGGCTGCTGCCAAGCCCACGCTCGGCCGGGCGTCCCCGCAGCCCAGCGCCTTGGTGGCGGCGCTGCTGCCGCCCGAGGGGAGAGTCAGTGCTTGATGGTTGCACCCATGAGCCTGCTCCTCTGTCTCTCGCGCTGAGGGGTTTTGAAAGTGCCTTCTCTGCAGTGAAAACTACTGTAGCTCCGTATCAGAAGGGTGGCCGTGTTCGTCTGTATCCACAAAAACCAGGAGTCTGGTGACACCTTAAAGACTAACAGATTTATTTGGGCATAAGCTTTCCTAGGTTAAAAAAAAAACCCACTTCTTCAGATGCAAGCACTGTCACTGGAGCACTGACTACCCACCCTGCCACGCACTGGTAAAAAATCCGCTAGCCCAATAACACACCGCCGCATCCCACAGCTTATTCCCAAACGCCTGCAAATGCCGCTGACAAAGCTAAGAGATTTGAGAGAAGTGGAGCAATTTACAGCCTGGATCAGATGAGCAACCACACTGTTGATGGTAAAATGGACAACATGGGGTTAACTGGGTAAAAACAAATAATGTTTATAGCAACATGGGAATTTTCCGCAAATCATAACCTATTCTGCCTCCTACCTGCTGTGTTCCCTTACTAGCACTTGTAGCGTGGTAGCACCCAGAGGCCAGAACCCCAGCGTCAGGGCTGCACAGAAGTTTTGGGGGGGTCTGAGGCAAACGCTGACACTTAGCCCCCTCCCCCACCCTTCCAAAAAAATTACTTAGGAGATAATAGAATTGAGGAAAAGGGGCAGGGATGGGTAGTAGGAAAGGGCCCCAGCCTGTGGGGTTCTGCTGTCGCTGTGGGGATTGCGGGGGCTCTGCTTGGGGCCACAGAACTGTTCCCAGACCTACTTCTCCCTGATCCCCAACCCCTCTTTTACCTACAGGCTCTTGGTCTAGTGGGTTGCCTTGGGTTCACCACAACAATGCCAGTGACAGCAACCGTGGGATCTGGGCCTGGTGAAGCAGGGTGTATGCCAAAAACTGAGTGGCATTTTGACTCCATGTGCCAGGTCACAATACCAATCACTAAAATTTGCCCTCCTCCTTCATTTTGAGGGCCCTCTCCAACAGGAGTTTGGAGCAAACTAACCCCTTTCTTCCCGCACTAGGCAGCCCTGCCCATCATGCTAGGCACTGTACAGACAAAAAAAAATGGTCCCTGCCCCCAGAGCTTACAATCTAAGTAATCTTTTATTACTCTTATAGAAAATAACTTATACTGTTAACAATTCTATTTATCATGTCAAAAGCTAATAACTAAACATGCCAAGAGTCTTATACCACACCCTGAAATTAGTCTTTGACTAACCACAAGGGAGAGAATTCCAAAAGCAAGAACTGAGATGGTCTGACATACAGGGAGGAATTAATCATAATAATAATAGAAAATTATTTCCTTTTAAAATCACATGTGCAGTTGTATTTCCCTTCTTCCTCCCCAGCCTCATTAGAATTAATTTATTTTTCATCTGGCAAAAATGTATCATTTATGGGAGAGGTGGGGAACAGACCACCTCAAGATTTTGGAAATTCATGTACAGGAATGGGCAAACCAGTTACAAAAACAAGACGACCCTCCTCCACCTGACCCCTCACCCATTTCTGGGACTGAACCTTTCTTTACATTCCTGGTATGTTGGGCTAAATCTTGTTTATTTTCTCCTTTTCATGCATCTTTTCATTTCTGGGCCCTGGCTGGAACTAGCGCCGGCAATCCTGAAATACTATGAGAAAGGCTTTTTATTGGCTGTGGTAAGAAGCAAAAATACTGGCAATCTTGCAAGAAAGCCTTCTCATGCTCCGCTTTTGGGAACTCCATGTTCATGAGTTACCCTCAGACAGCTCAAATTCCACATGTTTTGCCCACCATAGTCATGGCCCACCATAATGCTGGTGGATCCCATATTATGAACCTGCACTTCCCACCTCAGCAGCGGAATTTCAGCTCCATCTCTTCTGGCGTTCTCTTCTGTTTTTCCCTGTGCCCAGATGCTACAGAAGAAGAAAAAAATGGCCAAGAGGAATGGAGAAAATATGCCAGTATGGGAAATGCACAAGCAAAAAGGCAAGGTAGACCAGGAGAAGGCAGAGAGAGGGGAGATGGGACAGAGGGAAGGGAAGAGATGAGAGAAAGAGAGGACAGAGGTGGGTGCATGGTGAGGGGAAAAGTTGTAGGAAGAGATGGGAAGGTCAGATAAAGACAAAGGATGAAATAAATTGAAGGGGAAGGTGAATGATGTCCAACATTATGCAGGCCTTTTCCCAAATTGTAGCACAGGGAGAAGGACAGCACCTTCCTCAACGTGGGTAATTAAATGTCTGTAGGACAACTGGAACTGACAAGAACAAGGATTTTGCCCTGAAATAGGGATGGATGCAGCCACAAAAGAGCAAGGAACATTTATGATTTTTTCCCCTTGAAAATGCAAGACTAATCTCCATAAGGGAGGAGCCCAAGAGGCTTGCCCTTCCGAGCTGTTATGAGCTAGCAGCCACTGAACTGAGCTATAAGAGAGAAGGATGATGGTCTCTCTCTTCTCATTAGCATCTCTGATGAGTCTTTTCTGAGGGGATCACTTCAGACACCAGTCACTATATCAATTTTCATTATAACAACAATTTTATAAAACACTCAAAATACATAGCTCCTAATAAAGGAGATGTAGTATATTTGACAAGACACTGTTTGGGGCTGTCAGCAGCACCAGCAGTAGATAAGTAATTGTCTAAATCTTCTGTCACTGCTGAGGTAAACAGATGAAACCACAAGCGTCCTGGCAAAGTTCAAGCCTTCTGGCGAAGTTTGCAGCATGCTTTCACCGCCCTGACCTCAGAGCGCTGAACACCGCAGTGATCCTCCTTCAGTTCGTTAAGATATTGTGAGCGTCTGCACGGGAGAGTTTCCAGTAATCACATGTGAATAAACATTCAAGGAGAGACAAAAATATTCCCTTTCTGTCTGTGCTTATAGAAGACAACATAATCCTCAATCTTCTAGAAGCTAATACTGTGCATCTTTCCAAACCAACACTATTAGCGTTCTGTCATCTGAACAGCGAAGTGATCCTGAGATTTGTGCATTGCTTTCACTCGAACGACCTGATCAAATCTATTTGTTATTCGATAGCCTGACTTACTTCACAATGGCAAGTCAGTCTGCAGAGCCAGTTTATTAATTTATTCCCAGTTGCTGACTGAAGATGTTACTTTATTCTACTGTACTAAAGTAGTAGACTTATTTTTATGGTCCTTCTATGGAGCAAAATGTACTTTGACATGAAGTCAGATAACATAATTTGCTCTTTCCTAAGTATATAAAATATGCTACAAAACCTGTTACGTGGTCATCCTGTGGTCCCATAACATGTTTTTAACCCCCTCTTAAGATGACAATACCAAACTCTGTTCTCTAAGACATGCATAGTATAATGCAGTCCCCCCAAACAGTACCTTTTGCTGTTTAGAGCAGCCCTTAGTTCACAATGAATAGAAAATAAAGAAGCTACATCAGCCAGTTAGAAAAAGCTTCTGCTTTTTAAAGTAGGAAAATGACAGTTACCATATGCACTTTGTCAAACAGCATTATTTTATTTAGCAGAGATACTGATCATCCACTTACTTAATATATCTTACCATCTCCTCATTAAATCTCTCAATAAAACACGATTAATGTCCAAGATTCTGGGCCAGGTTCAGTCCTGATGTAATCAGGCACAACTCCATGAAGTCAAAGGCTACATTTGGTAGCATGTGCATTACTTACTACTGAGCACATAATTACAGTTACATTTTCTGTGCAAGCTCTGCAGTATCAGAATCAAACTCATTGCTGCGGAAGCCATTTTCCCCTACTATGCTATCGAATCGTAGAACTGGAAGGGACCTTGAGAGGTCATCTAGTCCAGTTCCCTGCACTTGTGGCAGGACTAATTATCTAGACCATTCCTGACAAGTGTTTGTCCCACCTGCTCTTAAAAATCTCCAATGATGGAGATTCCACAACCTCCCTCGGCCATTTATTCCAGTGCTTAACCACCCCAACAGGAAGTTTTTCCAAATAGCCAACCTAAACCGCCTTTGCTGCAATTTAATCCCATTGCTTCTTATCCTATCCTCAGAGTTAAGAAAAACATTTTTTCCTTCCTCCTCCTTTTAACAACCTTTTACACACTTGAAAACCGTTATGTTCCCTCTCCATCTTCTCTTTTCCTGAGTAAACAAACCCAATTTTTTCATAGGTCATGTTTTCTAGACCTTTAATCATTTTTGTTGCTCTTCTCTGGACTCTCTCCAATTTGTCCACATCCTTCCTGAAATGTGGTGCCCAGAACTGGATACAATACTCCAGCTGAGGCCTAATCAGAGAGGAGTAGAGCAGAAGATTTACTTTTCGTGTCTTGCTTACAACACTCCTGCTAATATATCCCAGAATGATGTTCACTTTTTTTTTTGCAACAGCAGCGTTACACTGTTGACTCATATTTAGCTTGTGGTCCACTCTGACCCCCAGATCCCTTTCCGCAGTCCTCCTTCCTAGGCAGTCATTTCCCATTTTGTATGTGTGCAACTGATTGTTCCTTCCTAAGTGGAGTACTTTGCATTTGTCCGTATTGAATTTCATCCTATTTACTTCAGACCATTTCTCCAGTTTGTCCAGTTCATTTTGAATTTGAATCCTATCCTCCAAAGCACTTGCAACCCCTCCCAGCTTGGTATCATCCACAAACTTTACAAGAAAAAAGAAAAGAAAAGGAGGACGTGTGGCACCTCAGAGACTAACAAATTTATTTGAGCATAAGCTTTCATGAGCTACAGCTCACTTCATCGGATACTCTGTATGCCATTATCTAAATCATTGATGCAGATATTGAACAGAACCAGACCCAGAACTGATCCTTCTGGGATTCCACTCGTTATGCCCCTCCAGCATGACTGTGAACATAAGAAAGGCCATACTGGGTCAGACCAAAGGTCCATCCAGCCCAGTATCCTGTCTACCGACAGTGGCCAATGCCAGGTGCCCCAGAGGGAGTGAACCTAACAGGTAGTGATCTAGTGATCTCTCTCCTGACATCCGTCTCCACCCTCTGACAACAAGAGGCTAGGGACACCATTCCTTACCCATCCTGTCTCATAGCCATTAATGGATTTAACCTCCATGAATTTATCCAGTTCTCTTTTAAACCCTGTGATGGCCCTAGCCTTCACAACCTCCTCAGGCAAGGAGTTCCATAGGTTGACTGTGCGCTGAGTGAAGAAGAACTTCCTTTTATTGTTTTAAACCTGCTACCCATTAATTTCATTTGGTGGCCCCTAGTTCTTATATGATGGGAACAGGTAAATAACTTTTCCTTATTCACTTTCTCCACACGACTCATGGTTTTATATACCTCTATCATATCCCCCCTTAGTCTCCTCTTTTCCAAGCTGAAAAGTCCTAGCCTCTTTAATCTCTCCTCATATGGGACCCGTTCCAAACCCCTAATCACTTTAGTTGCCCTTTTCTGAACCTTTTCTAATGCCAGTATATCTTTTTTGAGATGAGGGGACCACACCTTTACGCAGTATTCAAGATGTGGGCGTACCATGTATTCATATAAGGCAATAAGATATTCTCCATCTTATTCTCTATCCCTTTTTTAATGATTCCTAACATCCCGTTTGCTTTTTTGACTGCCGCTGCACACTGCGTGGACGTCTTCAGAGAACTATCCATGATAACTCCAAGATCTTTTCTCCTAATTAGTTGTAGCTAAATTAGCCCCCAGCATATTGTATGTATAGTTGGGGTTATTTTTTCCAATGTGCATTACTTAACATTTATCCACATTAAATTTCATTTGCCTTTTTGTTGCCCAATCACTTAGTTTTGTGAGATCTTTTTGAAGTTCTTCGCAGTCTGCTTGGGACTTAACTATCTTGAGCAGTTTAGTGTCATCTGAAAACTTTGCCACCTCACTGTTTACCCCTTTCTCCAGATCATTTATGAAGAGGTTGAATAGGATTTGTCCTCGGACTGGGGAACACCACTAGTTACCCCTCTCCATTCTGAAAATTTACCATTTATTCCTACCATTTGTTCCCTGTCTTTTAACCAGTTCTCAATCCATGAAAGGATCTTCCCTCTTATCCCATGACAACTTAATTTACATAAGAGCCTGTGGTGAGGGACCTTGTCAGAGGCTTTCTGGAAATCTAAGTACACTGTGTCCACTGGATCCCCCTTGTTTGTGGACCCCCTCAAAGAACTCTAATAGATTAGTAAGACATGATCTCCCTTTTCAGAAACCATGTTGACTGTGCAATAATTTATGTTCTTCTATGTGTCTGACAATTTTATTCTTTACTATTGTTTCAACTAATTTGCCTGGTACTGATGTTAGACTTTCCGGTGTGTAATTGCCAGTCATTGGGTACAGTAGCTGATTTAAAGGACAGGTTACAAACCATAGTTAATATGATAACCACTGATAACTACTCTCTGGGAATGGTTTTCCAACCAGTTTTGTGCCCAGTTTTGCACCCACCTTATTGTAGCTCCATCTAGGTTGGATTTCCCTAGTTTATTTATGAGAAGGTTATGCTAGACAGTATCAAAAGCTTTACTAAAATCAAGATATACCACATCTACTGCTTCTCCCCTATCCACAAGACTTGTTACCCTGTCAAAGAAAGCTATCAGGTTGGTTTGACATGACTTGTTTTTGACAAATCCATGCTGACTGTTACTTATACTGCAATGCATATGTACGTGCATGTGTCTAAGCATATATGTTATTATATATTTATTTTATATAGTATGATATACATTGAAACACTAATAATGCATCTTGATAAGGGGAGAGGAAGAAGAAGAGAGGGAATTCTACACTTTGACCATATGAGATAGCATGAGGTTTGTGAGATAGAGCAGGGCCGCCCGGAGGATTCAGGGGGCCTGGGGTCTTCGGTGGCAGGGGTCCTTCCGCTCCGGGTCTTCGGGGCACTTCGCTGAAGACATGGAGTGGAGGGACCCCCGCCGTCAAAGACCCAGAGAGGAAGAAGCGGCGGCGGGTCCTTCACTCCAGGGATGTTCGGCAGCACTGAAGAACCCTTTCCCCCCCCCCCCCCCCCGCCCACCACCAAAGTGCCACCGAAAACTCTCGTGGGGGCAAATTGCCCCACTCTTCCCACCCCCCCACCCCCCACCCGCGGCCCTGAGATAGAGTCAGATACAACATAAAAGGCACTGTATTAAAACAGAATTATTTAAGTCAGAGGTTCCCAAACCGAGGTCCAGAAACTCACTTTCCTCCTGGGGAGAGCAGCTGGCTGGCTGCCTCAGCTTCTTCCACCAGCAAGAGGAGTTAGAAGGCAGTCATGACATCTTCTGAATGTTTTAATCCACTTGGGGCCTTAGCCTGTAAAGTTCTGGCACTTTCAATTCCCACTGATTTCAGTGGAAATTGAAATCACTCTGAACTGGGCCCTATAAATCCTTTATCACATAAGAAAGTTTAATGTGGAGAATAAGGATAATAAAAATAGAGTGAGGATAAAAAAAAGGAAATTATGACGGTCTCCAGGATAATAGTAGTAAAAAAAAAATAACATCCTTGGGTAAAAATAGTTCCTTCAATTGTCTATAACTACGGGCAACATGCCACTGATTTAAGGCCCATCCCACAATTACATATGCATGTGGGTTATCTTGCTGATATGAGCAGCCCATTTGAGTTCAGTGGGTTTACTCACATGAGTACAGTTACTTATATCCCTAAATGCTCAGTGGTTTGGGCTCTTAGAAACTGTGTTTTTGTTTTTTTACTTTGGGCAACATTTTATTTCTTTTGCCCTCTGGGCCACTCACTATTTATATCGACTAATCCTTGTTTCAGTTGGAAGAAACAGCTGAGATTGCAAACTTTAACAATTTCATATTCTGAACTCTAATTAGTTTAATGTAATATTATTTATTCAGGAGTGCTGGTTCTTTAGTCAGGTTTCAATATAATCTTAACATAATCCCTATTTTTTTCCTTTCACATTTCATACTTCTCTGAAACATTTTTTAAATGTTTTGATCTACTGTGTAAACACTTAATATGTGGCTTGTTTTGTGCTGTCATATTTTCTTTGATTGTTCATTTGTAATTTGACCTGACAGGTGGTATTTTAATTAAAAGTAAGGATATCATTATTATTCTATACATTAACAAATGTGTGTGTTAGATAGTATAATTTACAATATCTAAAATACATTAGTGTTTTTCTTCCTCCTCCTGATCCCTTAATTTAAGATTGGTCTCTAAAGTGTGATTATTGTATATTTCCCACTTACTGTATTACTTCTCTGGGCATCATATATTAAATATATTTCCTTCTGTTTCAACTGCTTTACTGTTTGACTGTTATTTAACACAAATGGAATTCTCTCTCATTGTTTAAATCCCTTGATAAGTGGTCTGCTTCGTAGAGAACATTAATTGGCTGAGTTAATACAATAAAAATAACAATGGTTCCTAAATTCACTGTATATTCACTATGGGTGAAATTCAGCCCTGTGCAGAGGGCCAGCCTCAGGCCTATGTATCAACAAATGCTACTAACGTCTTCAAAATAGGGAGGTTGCCTGGTCCCTAAACAGGTGTTCTGAAGAGCCTGGAACAAGGACTGCTTGAACAGTGCTCTTCTCAGTCCAAGGAAGCAACAGAGGTAGGGAGCACACAGACAAAAGCTGGCTTAGGGACCCAGAGAACCTTGTAGACAGGCTGCTTTATCCCTAACAAACAGATAAGACCATTTATCTTCCTTTCATTTTGATTTCCCCTCATTGAAGTGAGCCTGCCTCACTTCAGCAGTGGATTCTATCTGGAGAAACAGGATGAGAAAAAGCTTTGGTTTTTACACTGTGAACGAGCCAGAGCAGAGAAGACACATGTTGGGAAGCTAATGAATGAAAGAAAACAACAGGCTATCTTACCTTGAGTATTTCCTTAATTTTTCAGTGGCCGATGCCCGAAGTCAGGGTCACATTCATACAGTTTGTTTTTCTTATATCTAGAATGGAATAAGAAAAATGCAAGAATAAGTATAATATAAAGCCATAGTCATTATCATAAAAGAATCCTTTCATTTGTTCACTGCTGTATGTTACAGAAAAAAAAAAGTAAGCAAAGAGAAAAGAGAAATAAGCCATGCGAAACAAAGAAAAGATGACATGCAAGGGAGAACCACCTTCACACAGAGCCAAGGAATTGTCATCAAACACAATGACATCAGCCTATTAGTTTCTCCAGCACTATTTCACCAGATCTCCCCATACACTTTACTGTTCCATAGTTATCTGTCAGTCGAACAACTCTAAAAATAACAGCCAAATGTTGTCATATTTATGAGTTCTTTCCTTCCTTTATAAGCTTCTCTTTCAAGAGCTGCCATGTCACAGAACCACTGGACCATTTTTCTCTTCTGGGAGGTGCAGCTGATTACCAGGGTTGTAACATCATCTATTTTGCGCCCAAAGAAATGCACAGGAGTCAGCCTTCTTATGAATCCATGAGTAAGAGCTTTGTGTCAGGTGAGCACCGACATAAAACAATTCTGTTTGGAACAATAGAGAATTCCCTACTCTTAAGCTAATTCTTAAGTGTTCTGGTGCCAAATCATTCCTAGTTTTTGAACTGTTTCAGAAAGTGCATAAGAGGAACCCACTGTATCCCCGATATCTCCAGCACTTCTCTGTCCTTATGGCCAAATCATTAAGCACTCAACAGCTTCCCCATTGTTTTCTGTGGAATCTGGTGGGTGCTGAGGATTTTTGAAAATTTGACTACTTTATTTGAACCAAATCCTGCCATTATGCTTTCTGTTTCAAACAAACCTAAAACAGGGAAGATGCTCAGATACTATGGTGATGGTTGGCAGTATAAAATCCTAAGACAGACAGACAATAACAGAAATGTTAATGAAAGACAGCAGTTGTTATTAGCATTTGTGTGTGTTTGTTTGTTATTTGTATTTCTATAATACCTAGAGGCTCCATTGTGCTGGGTGCTGCAAAAACGAATAGTAAAAGACAGTTCCTGACCCAAAGAGCTTTCAATATATTGCCTCAATCCTGCAAAGATGTACGTAGGTGCTGAACTTCATGCACTGTGGGTAGTGCTATAGACGTTAATGGGATTATTTACAGTGCATAAATTTAAGTACCTATATAAGTCTTTGCAGCATCAGGGATTAATTGAGTGAGTTGATGAAGTACAATGTCCTCTTCAAGCACATCTTTGTGACTAAAGATTTTTACACATTTCAAATTTTCTACCCTGGTAAGTAGTCTCTATAGAATTACACGAGGCGTGAAAATGCATTGGGATATGCTATCAATCGTGCACTAGCCAGAAAGAGTAGGCAGGTTTGTTTTGTTTTTATTGCCAAACTTTGCATTTAGCAACTACAGCATTTCTGTAAGAAATGCATTTTATGTCCAGACTTGGTGTACTTTTTTTGAAAAAAAATTATCTGACGTTTCAATCTCATTTTCTTCCCTTACTTTATTTAGCAGCTTAATGGCCCCAGAAAATACATTTTCCCCTCCTGAGTATGTAACAGTGAGGATAGCCAAGAAGGCAACTGAGGATCCATCCTCTTCCATTAGAAACGCGTTGTTATGCAAAGCAATTTCCCTCTTTCTGGTCTAGGTGAGCAGGCTAATGTGTTTTGGCATGAAAATGGCTTTTAGTTGATACAATTGAATTGTGCCATTTAAAAGCAAGTGAAAGCTCCATACCATTTCTTTGTCTAGAAGACCATCTGTACATCCCTCAAAACAAACAAACATGCTCATTTATTTTCTTTCTGAATCACACTGTCTCCTCTCCAGAAAGTAAGCTGTCTCTTCTCCTTTAATCTAAGAAAGCATGTATTCCTCCTCCTATTCACCTGTCACATAGGGATTTATAAGAGTTAAGGTTTGTCACAATACACTGTAGGCTCTTTCCCTTCAATCTTCCTGTTAAAGCCTATATATTTTCATAAAATACACATCAGGAACTATGAGCCTGATTCCGTTCCCACTTAAATCAGTTGTATACTGGTTTAGTTCCACTAATTTCAACAGAATCACTCCTGATTTACAACAGTATAACGAGTTTAGAGTCAAGCCATCTTTATTTCTAACTAACAGTGTGATTTCTTCTCATTCTCTGTGAATTCACTTTATCATCTGGTCTTCATCAGGAACAACTATAAATCCCCTGATGCAGGCTTCCAGTAATTAGTGCTTAGAGGCTTGTTGTTCAAGTCTTTGCCAAGGAAGACAGGATATTTATCACTCTGATAGTAAGTACAGTAGTTGTGGGTCCTGCTCACAAAGTTCAGATCTGGAATCTGATCTAATGCTGAATTTCTCCAAAGACTGGGGACTGCTCAGTATTCTAGAGTAGTTCATTCTTTATAGAGACATGAGTGAGTTGTGCAGTTTGAGAAAGGTAAGATCTAGATCCATGGTTCAGGGTATTCAAATCTGGTGCTCTAACCTTTCACTATCTTGCCTGGGACTAGAAAATGACCAGAGTTTTACCCAGTCGCTTTCAAACAATTAGCTACTGCAACTCAGTGGCAGAAAGATTTGTGAGCTTTTCTGAACAGAGCAGAGTTCACCAGGCCCTAGGTGAAGATGTTGCCAACACACTGCGAGGCCATGAAGTTAGCTAGTGAGGACTGATTATAAGTCTTGGAGAAGATGGACCATCAGAAGTTTTGAGATAAACCCTTTTTCTTGGTGGTCTCTCTACATAATTTGGCCCAGTGTCAGATAGGCTGGGTGACTTGCTGGGTCCACCCAAGACACAGACAGTAGGGGGACCAATGGATATGATGATATTGGAACAGTACTTGGAAAGTTTTCTTGATGGTCAATCAGTGAGACAGGAAGGCAGAAACTGTGCAAGTGCAGCATGTATTTCTTAAAGCATGAGAGATGGGACCATGAGCCCCAGGGATGTCGTTAAGAAACTGGCTACAGGGGATCTAAGCGACAGAGAGAAGGTTTAGAAAGGTTTTGTTACCATCTGTAATAAAAATGTATTAATTTATGTAACATCTTGCATCCAGAAGATTGCAGTATGAAAATAAACCGTCTACCACTGGGACAGCCATCTCTGCAGTGGAATATGGAGGAACGAATATTTTTCTTTTTATCCTTTTTGTTCCTGAACCTTTTCCTATTTTACTGTTAGAACAATAACAGTAAATAATAACAGCAGCTTGGGGGCCCTCCTTTTCTATTTCTCCAGCCATCATAAAAGATGAAAACAAGTGTTCATTTTACTTCTCATTCCAAACAAACTAAAACAAAAGAGCTACCCTATCAAAGAGTGATGCTTCCTGCCAGTTATGGTGGGGGTTTTATAGTATTAAAGGTCCACTTACATCCTATTTGGAGGACTCAAGGTGGATTTGAGTGGTACAAAGGCCTTGCATGAGCTCTCTGCAGAGGGGTACATATTTCATTCAGTTTGAGCAGCACCTTTCACTACCGGTAACACCCAGTAGCTGAAAATGTTAAAATAATCAGAATTCCCCTGTTGACCAAGCAGTGTCCTTCACTTAGGTGCACAAGCTTCAAGTTCATTGCTGAAAACTGACATAGTTATGATGAAGCTATAAAACTTGGGAAAACACACGAAGAAAAAGTGACTTCTTCCCTCTCACTGGACACCACACAAATGTTGCCAGTTTTGCTTTAAAGCAGTTTCCAATGTTCCACCCATCTCTATTTGTTATGTGTAAATCTCTTAATGTCCTAGAGAACACAAGTACATTGGGGTTATAATCCAGAGATGGATCTGTACAGCATAAACTCAATGTCAGATTGATTTTATTTTTGTACAATTTGAAAAAAACCAAATAATCATTTGGCAAAATTATTACGTGCTTTTCGTTTTGTGACCTTTCTATTTCCACAGCAGCATAATTTATAGCAATTATGTCACAAGAACACTGCTCAGATTCAGTTCAAAGGTGTTGACACATCCTTGAGAATGTATCTGTAGACGTGGTTATATTTATGCAAAACTCACTCTTTTTCTCTCTGGGTTAATAAAAGCTGCAAATGCTTTGTGGTCTGAAATACCTCTCAGAATAATGGCAACACAAAGAATTCTATTCTCGCTTAATATAATGATCATATGTGAATATCAGAGCCATAAAACTTAAGCCAGTAGCTGCTATTCTATTTCAGTGTATCATCAGGATGCAGTCAGCTATGGGCAAATACTTAACTGGTATAATTTGTAACTTTTTACATTCTTTTTGAATGAGGTGGTGTGCCATTGGGATAGATACTTTTCTTTTCCAATTGTTATTTGCCAAACAAGGGCATTCACTGAGCTTTTGATTCTAGACATATTATTTAACCAAATGTTTATCTGACACCTGGAAAATCATTCTCTTTTTTAAAAATGTGGTGGTGGAAAAGCAATTACATTTTAAACAGTGTTTCAGAGTCACTTCCCAAGAATTCTCTGGAAGCAAACCTGAGCTTTCTTTGCTCTTTAACAACCTGTTTCACCCACCACCAGATATATCAGCTTTTTTAAAGCATTTAATGAAGAACTGAACATGACAACATGGTATATATTCCAAGACTATTCGACTTGCAATCACTGAAAAGAGATTAGAAAGTGGTTAATATTTTGTCAAGATTAATGTTTACATTTATATGCAACCTACAGATCAAATATGGCCCAAGTGTTATGTTTTTCCACACACTCAGAGCAAAGAAATACACACACACCCCCAGAGTGTTCCAGTGTGGCAGAGATCAACTTCATCTTTTATTGTGGTGTGACTGTAAGTCCCAGCATGCAAAGCGCCATCTTTATTCAAACAGTCTTCCATTCAAAGATGACACTTTGGATGCTGGGACTTGTAGTATCTACAGGCTGCACCTTTGTCTTTTTATTCATATGAAAGAAGAGGGTGGCTGAAATCTATTTTATATAAATACAGACTTGAGTCACAATATATGGATACGGATATTGAATACCTCAAACTGTGGGGATTTTCTGATAGGAGATTTTGTTTTGGCCAGAGACAAGAGGGACTAGTGGTGAAATTCTGATGCTGATCTGGATTCTAACCTACTACCTTCCTAAATTCAGCAGTGTTGAAATCTAGGATTATATTTTGCTCTTGTTGCTGTTAAAGGACCAACTCTAATTTTACACAAATTAATTTAATTCCTCAGGCTTCTGACTGATAGCCAAGGTAGCGGTCAATTGCTGGGTAGTCAGTCAAAGCAAAAAACGGGGGGTAAGAAACTTTCATTAGGGACGTTTGGGAGAATGTCGCTTGTGTATCGTTTATTTATAATAAGGGATTTTAGAATTAAATTCTGCCAGGTTGCGTATGGAAGGAGGGCAACGCCATCTGCCAAACAAACTGGTAAATAAATACATTTGGCACAGTGCCTTATACATTTTCCAATATATATTTGGAAAAAGTGTAAGGCATTCTGCCAAATGTGTGTGTGTGTGTGTATATATATATATATATATATATATATATATATATATATATATATATATATATATATATATGGATAACCCAGCTCCCCCAGGACTCCCCTTCCTCCCTCTTTGGCAAAGTGAGACTTACCAGACAGGAGAATCACAAGTATGAGCAGCAAGGTAAGCTAGTGTCTGGCTGGGGAATTTATGGGGCACCTGGCCTTTCCTGCCAATGGGTGGAGAAGCACCAGCATCTGATGGGGAAGAAGAGGTGTTGCAACTGGGAATCCCCTTTTTCTCTAAAGCAAGATCTATAGCTCCCACCCACCATATTGGTTCCTTCTCCCCTTACATGGGAGAGAAGACAAAGTAAAAACTCTGCTGCATTTCTCTACCCTCTAGAAGGAGAAAATCCCCACCATCTACCTCTCACATCACAGGGGGGAAAGGACATAATAATACACAATAGATTTTATTTTCCATAACATCTCTCCATTGAAATATCTTGGAAATTGCAACAACCTTTTAACGGAAAAGGACTCTCTGATCTCTTACTTGTATTTCTTTTGATATTAACACAGATTCTCCAACCTGGTAGATATTAGAGAAGAAAACATCACTACCCAGCTCCACACTCATGTACACACTTGCTTGGTTGGCAAGGAGCCTCCCTGGGAACATGAACTCCCTTCAGATGCACTTCTTTTCTTGACCCCATTCTCTTCCTCTTGCTGCAGCCCAGCAGAACAAGAGGATGTAACGTTGCATTACCACATGGCAGCAAGACGTCTGAAGACAGCCATCAAAACAGGCGTGAGAGCAGAATCAATCCCTTAATTTTTTTATTCAAAAAACAAATTCTATAAAACAAAAATGCAAAAAAATTGAAAAGGTAGGTGCCTCTCCTGTGGGCACAACATCTTGGCTCAACTGGGGAAAACTTAGGTGAACTTGGTCAATGCCATTGCCTCCAAATGTGTCTGAAATGTCTGAAGTGATGGCAAGATAATGCTACTCTATCTCCCTTTCCTTGCCTTTTCAAGAAAATGGATTCTAAACATTGCAACTATCAAGGTATCCATCTCTGAATGTTCAGGAAAGTCTACTTTCAGTAAAAAAAAAAAAAAAAAAAAAAAAAAAAAAAAGGCCCTAAGATAAGATTCTGTAATGTGCTGTGGAGTGGAAGTCTCAGTTTAAAAGCAGATGGACACATTATACTGGAGCAGTGGAAAGAACAGAGTGTACTGTGGAGACTGGCATACATACGCCTGAGTATTTTACAAAAGACATAAGAGAGATTCCAAATGTTAAGTTACAGCAGGTGCAGGATTCATGGCCAGTTTTTGTGGTTTATCAAATCTCTTTTACAGGGAGTGAGGGGGAGGTATGATTTGATCAAGGTCAAATGCTCTTGTAGTACATTTCAAAAGTAACTGTCTAACATTCTTATTCTTGGATACATCATGAATAAACAAATTACCATCAGGATCAGTTGGTTTCTGAAAATAACTTTACACTATGTGAATGGCAATTAGCAGATATAAAACCATATGCCCATCAGAAAGTACTATTAATAATAATGGGCACCAGAGTACAGTTGCCAACTTTCATGCAGTAAATAAGCACCTTGACTTTCACAATAAGCCAGAAATCAAGCTCATCCTATTCAAAACAAGGCCAATCCCTAAGAACCCCAACACTCTATGTGACTAGATCCCTCTGGCGTGCAGTCTGGGACTGTGGTGGGCCCGCTGTGCCCCCCGACTCTCTCCTGCCTTGCCCCTGCTTGCCGGGAGCCAATCAAAAAAAAAGAAAAGAAGCATAAGCTACAAGCCAAAAACTATCCAACAAGCAACTCACAAGCCAATTAAGCCAAAAACAAGCCCAATTTCTGCGTTATTTTCACGGGTTTGGCATGTCTGCACCACAGTCCCCAGCTTCTCTACAGGGCTGCTCCTTCTGCAGACCTGTGCCTCTTCAGTCAAAGTCCTATTGAATCACAAAGAGGAGCAGCAATCAATCATATAGCTTCGGGTCAATATTTTAAAGAAGCCTACAGATGTCTACAGGAAAGGTCCAAAATATCATACCACAGCAATAACAATGTTTTTGCTATCACTATATGGACCAAATGCTGACGGTCTGCAAAATATTTCTCATGTCTTCTGGTTGAAAACTCTCCTCCTATAGAAGTTGTAGTTCTGTCCTCTATATGCGGCTCACTCAGGCTCCTCCCTGAGTCCTCAGTGCTTGCTGGCTCAATTGAGTGAGGTAGCAACAATAACAAGGGATGCCCAAAACGGAGTGGCGTTCAAATTTTACAAGTTTTAAAATCTGGCCACAGGGGTATAATATTGTTGCCAGCCATAGCTCTGCTAGTAAATGATGTTATTTTAAGTAAATGCATTTTCTGATCCAGGGTGGTTCTATATGGAAAAGGCCATGGTATTTGTCAGAGAAGGTCATAAATGAGTCATTGTGCACTAAAGATGTTTCTTGTTAAACGGCTTGCTAAGAACTAATACACTGAGGCATCCAGGAATTAATCCAGCCCCACATATGTTAGAGGCATTAACCTGTTGAAATGCTATTTAATTAACTAAGATTCCCGTTTGCTCCAAAATAGCTTAGATGGCAGAAATAGTATCAAAAGAAGCAGTGGATGGGAAATAACATATATTGAATCATAGAATATAAGGATTGGAAGAGACCTCAGGAGGTCATCTAGTCCAATCCCCTGCTCAAAGCAGAATCAGCATAGACCAACACAAATAAATCATCCCAGCCAAGGCTTTGTCAAGCCGGGCCTTAAAAACCGCTAAGGATGGAGATTCCACCACCTCCCTAAGTAACCCATTCCAGTGCTTCACCACCCTCCTAGTGAAATAGTGTTTCCTAATATCCAACCTAGACCTCCCATACTGCAACTTGAGACCATTGCTTCTTGTTCTGTCATCTGCCATCACTGAAAACAGCCTAGCTCCATCCTCTTTGGAACCCCCCTTCAGGTAGTTGAAGGCTGCTATCAAATCCCCCCCACCCTACTTCTCTTCTGCAGACTAAATAACCCCAGTTCCCTCAGCCTCTCCTTGTAAGTCAAGTGCCCCAGCTCCCTAATCGTTTTTGTTGCCCTCCGCTGGACTCTCTCCAATTTGTCCACATCCCTTCTATAGTGGGGGAACCAAAACTGGACGCAAAACTCCAGGTGTGGCCTCACCAGTGCCGAATAGAGGGGAATAATCATTTCCCTCGATCTGCTGGCAATGCTCCTACAAATACAGCCCAATATGCCATTGGCCTTCTTGACAACAAGGGCACACTGCTGACTCATATCCAGCTCCTTGTCCACTGTAATCCCCAAGTCCTTTTCTGCAGAATCTGATGAGTTCTACATCACCCCCAGGTATGACTCTGAGGATCTAGATCAGAAGCAGGAAAGGTCAGGAGGGCAGACCAGTAAGCCCAGACAAGCTTGGTAGAAACTGTTTGAAAGGGACTGTCCTGAAAGGAAAGGATGTCTTGAGATCTTGCCAGGAACTAGACCAAGTGAGCAACTCTCCCATTTCTTCTTTAAGCTTCAAGACTGAGGCCCAGAATATCAGAAGGTCTGACGAGGAAGGATTAATACTGAGATCTACCTAAGAGTGTACAGATGACACAGTGCATCCATGGGTGAGGCCAATAATTTCTTTGGACACCATACTCAGATACTAGGGTGATTGGCCATATAGCAAAACTATATATAAATGTTATATAGATAGACCCAGATAAACTGTATGCCCATCTGAGATGGGCGCAGCTCACAGCTTGGAGAGGCGCTGCAGCTGCATGCTGGGTATGCACAGCAGAAAAGCCATGTGCCAGCCACTGTGTGGATGTGGTACAAGTGAAGAGATTGAACTTGGGCAGGGAAAATAGAAGAAGTGGGGCTGCTTTGTTAAAAGAAAGGAATGATGTGTTGTGAGATTACGTTAGGAAACAGTTGGGTGTATGATAGTTTGGGCCCATGGGTGCTGTGATGGGGCTCCACTCACCATGCTGGTGCCTCCTGCTGGTCATCTTGTGGGCTAGCTCTGCAAGTCAGTACGTCCAGTCCCGGTGGTGCCTCGTCCACTGTCACTTCTGCTCCTGGACCTACATCACTCCAAGGACTGAAGTGTTCTCTTCATAACACAGCCCTCTGGATATGTCATGATCTGTACACCACCTCCCCCCCCTCCCACTTTCAGGGGTGAGTATTGCAGTCCAACTGTCTTGTCACTTACCCAGTGGCAACTGCAGACAATTGTCTGGCCACTTCCCTGTGACCCCAGCACCCTCTTCACCCTTGCCTCAGAGTCTCAGCTGACCCTGCTCTGCAACTCTTCTTATATGTTCCAGCTGAGCCCTGATTGGCTGTTCCTTACAGCTCCTCTCCTATTGGCTGCTTCCTGCACAGCCTCCCGAGGGCCCTATTAACCCCTTGCATGCCAGTGTGGGGTGGATGCCCCATGAAAGGCACACATTGGGTGGATCTGGTCATGCCAGTATAATTTTTTTTAAACCCAGCTGTGAACTTTAATATTTGTTAATGAAGGTCCTCATTGAGTTATGTATGTGAACAATGACAACAATCTACTCTCTCATTCTGATTTTCTGCCTCTTGGCTATGGAAAAGTTGTCTGGTAAGTTTCAAGTTTCAGAAGCCTTCGATATACTAGGGGACTCTGTACCCATTTTCCAGCAAAGGTGCAACAGCACCAGTTCTAGCATCAGCATAAATGCTAGTATGGATGGCGTCAATTCTCTCTACCACTGTGTCATGAAAACCTGCCCAGAGTTGGGCCAGATTTTCAATATTAGGGAAGTGTAATTATTTGTATTTCCCTAAATTATACTTGCAAATACCAACTGCACATGTGCAAAGCATCTAATAAAGTGTCATACAAATTCAGCAGACAACTTGGAGGCAAGTGTAAGTCTAATTTAATCAGAGCAGGTGTTCATGACATAGTGGTAAAAACACCTGATTCCTGTCTATGCTAGTGTTTACACTATTACTAGCAAAAGGTACGGTTGTAGTGATGCTGGAAAACATGGACAAAATTTTCTAGTGTAGAAAGAGCCTGTGTAGCCAAGACAATCTGTCATGCAATCACATACACGAAGGTATTTTCTAATTTTAAATACCACTAAATGACACCTTTTATCAGGAATAGTGTGTGAGAGGACAATCAGGAACACTATAGTCCTGCCAAGTTGTGTTCATTTGGAGGGAGACTCCTTGTGTTGGAATAAGATTTAGGCTGTTTACAAATGCACTTGTGATGAGGGATATGGGGCTATGTTTCAATGAGATATTTAAAACCTTGTTCAATTTTTTAAAAATCTCCCTCTAATGGTCACAGCTTGAGAGCACTGAGTCTATCTGGGACCAAAAGTGGGAGGAGGTACCTGATCATGAATGCTATAGATCAGCTAATTCATATAACATATTGCAACAAATCTGTGATGGCATACATATAGACATCACAGTCAGCACCTCTAGCAGGCTAGATAGAATTCACACATCCAGGAGTCAGGACAGAACTCAAGATTTTTTTTTCTGCAAAAACATAGGCCTCTGTAACAGGAGATAAATGAGAACTTCCATTAGCTCTAATAGTATTAAGGCTCATATTCTCTATGGTCCAGCTATTGAACTGAGATCTTCATGCACAAGTCTGACCTTTGTCCAGCTGAGTGTGTGTATATATATGTGTGTGTGTACACACACACACACACACACACAGAGCACATTAAAATAATTCAGTTCTGATTCTGAGCACATTAAAATAATTCAATTCTGATTCTGCTAATTATCTTACTCCACTAATTGTTCTAAATTCCCGAGTTGGGCTTTTAAAATCTCAACCTTTGCCTTTTGTTACCCTATCAATGGCTATCCCACCTCACTGCACTTTCAGCTCCAATTTATGCATCTTGCTAATTGAACATCAGGACCTATGTTGTTTTTTAAACTTCTCTCCAACTCGTATCTGGTTGGCCCCTTCTGCACTCACAAAACGTGAGCAATTTTGGTTGCCCTGAATTGTTCTACCATCCTTAATACAGACCTTTCTAAACATTATAAACAAAAGCACTTTAGGAACAATGAAAAACATTACACACACATTTTTAAAATGCTTTCTGTTATCATTTTTTTCAGCCAAAAACTGTGCATTCATTAAAGTGGCCTTTTTGATGATGGCATATACATTCGATCTTTTGGTAAAAAACATCTGGAAAATGTTTGGAAAATGAAAAATTTCTGGAAAAATTCTATAGAATGCAATGAAGAGAATACCTGTATAGATTTTTGGACTATCCTACTGAAGTTAATAGAGAATTATTAACCTGCTATAGAATTGTCAGGATGGGTTAAAACAACCAATCTACAGAAAGGCTCTCATTTGCTATCAAATTCTATAGGTTTTTAGAGCATCTTTTAACAGAAATCTGTTCACTTTCTGTAGATCCCTGTTGGTTTTATCCAGGTCATAATTCCTATTACATGCTGTCAGACTTTTTCCACAAGGGAAGTGACAGTCAGAAAGGATGCTTGGAGCCTCTTCTGTCAACTGCAACCAGTCTCCTGGGTAAATAAAATGATGATCTAATGGATAAAGAAATAGCCCTGACCTGAAATGAGGGTGTCATCTTAAATTAAGGGACGTAGCATTACCTAGTGGATATGACACTGGATTTGAAGAGTCAGGCTACCTGGGTTCTGTTCTTGGCTTTGCCATTGACCTCCTATGTGGTCTTGGGCAAATAATTTCCACTCTCTATGCCTCTGTTTCCCCTCCCATTCTGTGTTTGTGTTGTCTAGTTAGATTGTAAGCCCTTTGGGGGCAGGAAACATCTCTAAATGTTTTTGTACTGTGCCTAGCACAACAGAGCCATGTTCTTGGCTGGGTACTTCAGGAGAACTAGAATAAATAATAACTAGCTTTTTGGGATGATATGATAGCCTAGGTCTCTATGAGGTTTCTGGCTCAGCATTAGTGGTTGGAGAAGATTAGATGAATTAGGAGGGGGAGGTCAGCAACTCTGGTGGCACTATATCATCATAGGTATTGACATCATGTGGTGAAGTAATATTGCATTTTCTACTTGTGTGATGGGAAATGTGATGGGGCATGTCACGAAGAAAACAAAAGAGGAAATGAAACAGGCTCCTTTCAGATACGTTTATGTTCTCAGACGGAATCGTGGCCAATCATACAAAAGAATGTGTCTATTCCTGCACAACGCGAAGCTGTGTATAGGAACCCCCATACCACCCACGCACCCCTCAGTGGATGGGAGAGAGAGCTGAGAGGGACATTGTTTCCCCTGGATTCTGCCTTGGGAGTGGGAGGTGACAGGGTTTCCCTTTTCCCTTAGACAAGGAGGAAAGCTGAAAGAAGCGGGCTCTTAGTTTCTCGCACTCCAGGCCATCTGGAGGGGAGTGGGAACCAGCAAGGGGACAGATCTTTCTGCAGGTTAAAAAAAAAAAAAAAAAAAAAAAAAAAAAGAGGAAGATTCACATGTTGGGCAAATCTTTTCCCATTAGGCACTGGTGCTGTTCTGCATACTGGAAGGAATGCTTGGAGACTCATACACTTTCCTGCTAGGCACCAGCTCCTCCCAGTTGAGATTCTCTTGCCTGATGAGTCCTCATTTCATCAGCCACTGAAGAAGCAGGAAGAGGGACAATGCCCTTTGCTTTAACCTCTGTGACTGCCTTGAAAGGTATGCCTATAGTGCAAGTGAGGGTGTGATTAGTTGGCGATTGGTCCTGCTTTGAGCAGGGGGTTGGACTAGATGACCTCCTGAGGTCCCTTCCAATCCTAATATTCTATTATTCTATGATTTGGAGGGGCAGAGCGGGGGATAGGCATACCCATTCTAGCTTTAATCTAGCTAGCACAGGTAACAATAGCAGTGTAGATATGACGACGTAGGCTTCAGCACAGGCTAGCAACCTGAACAGAAGCCTGCCGGGGAACCTGGGTGTGTGATTATGTTGCTAACCTGTCCCATCACATCTTCACTGCTCTTGTTACCCATGTTTATTAGATTAAAGTTAGCACAGGGTATGCCCACCTCTGCTACAAACATACTTTGCTTGCAGTGTAGATATAGATGGTAAGCTCTTTGGGGTTGTAACTGAATTGTGTAAACAGCCTAGCACACTGTAGGCATTATGTAGATCATAACAAAAAATCTCTCTACTTGTCTGTCCATCTTTTAGACTGTGAGCCCCTGGAAACAAGGACTGTACTTTCCTGAATGTGTGGAAAGCACTATCACAAATATGCAAACAACAATGATAATGATGAGAATAGTAATGACCCAGTTTTGTACTCCAGAGTCTACTTACCCTCCATTAGAATGAGAATTGTTGGCGCTCAGTTTTTTGTTTTCACAGCTTGCAGTAGCACCTGTTCCAAAGGCAATTGGAAAAGCTTGTCCATATCCAGATTCTTAATTTCCAACCCACGAGCAACATTTTAGGGCTTAAGGCAGAGTACCATATTTCACTTTGTAAGAACTGAAGGATTTATGTGAACTTGTGCTATTCAACCCTCATTCAGACTTTCCTGATTCAGCTGAAACACCGGAAGGAGGCAGGCTCTTCCGGCACTTATCAGATGGTCTGGGGCATCTGAGACCTCCTCTGATATTTAATCATGCCAAACTTGTGACAGTATTTACGGTGCAGGCGATTCTTTTCTAAACGGAGAAACTTGGAAAGATGTGCAAACTGAGCTGCACAATCATCTGTCCAAAATGATAGAAGTGCAGAGTTGCAATTTAAACGGACTCATCTTAGAGGCTAAGGAATGAATTGGTACGGGAAAAAAGGCATCACTTCACAATGAGTTGGTGCCTCACAATCAATACTGAGTCTCACTGCTGAAGGATTCCTGTACCGCTGCTTCCTGTGCATTGCCATTTCTGTAGCAAAATGTGGGACTTGGTGCTCCAAAGGTCTCAGTCCGGCATATTCCACCAGCACTAAATTCTTTTTAAATTAAGACAGGACTGATTCATGGTGGAAGGTGATCTGCCTGTTTGTTGTCTTTTACATATAATACACACCAACAAATAAACACAGCATGAGTTAAGAATGAAGCATCAGTCCTTATTTGAAAACGACTGGCATCTGGCAATTTGTTTCACCACAACCTCCGCATTGTATATATTTGTCTTCCTTGCCTTTTTCCTATGTGTTAAATGTACGAAGCACCAATTATGTCACCTAGCAGAAAGGTGATGACCATGTGTTAAAAAATCTTAAACTAGGACACTTTTGTGGTAATATTTTTAGGGGCATGAAATAGTCCTTCAAAAGATAAAAGTAGATTTTTCTTAGAATGTGTTCTGAAATTGCCAGCTTCGTCTGGCTCACCAGTGACACCTGCATATTACTTAAGAGTGGAGAATTTTTTCCAGTAGCTGAGTTCTGAACATGTATCATGAAACACTGAACAAATACTGTTAACATGCACTTTTGACCAGAAGAACAACTTTGATAGTAGCTAAACCACTTGGACTTTTCTCTTCACTTCAAGTGCTGCTCATCACAGTGTGCATTTGTTCCACTCAATTGTTTCTTCCTGGTAAGAGAGCACATTCTTCATTCTATAGCAATATATCTGCAACAAACAGAGTAGCTATTTAAAAATTCTGTTGATGGAATAAAAAACTGGAGCATTTCTGTGGTTCCAAAAGTAGTTCCTCAGATCCCAGGACATCAAATAAAGTTTCTCAATGCATGGTCGTTTTACCCAGTTGCTTCTTCCACTATCAAGGTACAAATATTTTTAAAGAAACAGATTTCCTTTATCTATCATGAATTACATGATGCATTATGCATTACAATTACATCATGTATTACAATTATTATCTTGAAATCAACCCAGCTAGCTAGAGGGGCCTTGACTTCAAACCAACAAACTACAGGTGCAGTCAGTGAGGTCACAGAGACCAGTCCAGCAAGTCTACAACAGCTGAGCCAGTGAATTCACAAAACTCCATGTACTGATCTCAGGCTAGCAGGCTACTGAGCCAGTGTCCTCACAAAGGTCTGCCTCTCAACATCAGAGCAGCAAATTGCCACAATACCAGCAGTGCTGAAACCAGGATGTTAACCCGTGCTTGAACTCAGGACCAATAACCTTACAGAAAAGGAGTGTTAGGGCTGAGGTGGGGCAGAGATTAAACATCATCCCCCCCAATCTCAACCAGCTCTGTGTAGCTGTCCATGGTAAATTAATACAGCTATTCCATAGAGATAATGCCCTCAACAATGAGAGTCCCCTTTTAAGGGAAGGTCATAAGGATAGCTGTAAGATATAAGCCCTAGTACTCTGGCTTCAATGCACCCACATTGGCAGAAAGTAGTGTAGGGTGGTTCACCCGATTCCAAAACTGGCAGGGAGGTGTTGATGCCTCAACTCATATTGACCCAGGTTTCTGGTGATTCTGGGGAGATTTATGAGATTTGGTGGCTGAATTTCCTGTTTCAGCTGTTGTTGCCTCCTCCAATGGAAGAATACACAGGAAACTCCATGAAGAGAATTTCTCTTTGTTTCCTGCACCTACAGGATTATTAACGTACACACTCAATCATGGACTGAAATAAAAATATTTTAATGGTTAAAACAGAAGTCCTCACCTGAGTCTGGGTGACTGAAACGTAGGGTACTTAACCTTGAGAGATGTAAACTTACCTTAAGCGGATGATTACTAACCCATTAATGTCTGTGCAGAGACTGATACACATTGTATGATGGTTGGTTTGTTCGCTGTCTTTTACATATAACAGAGAACAGAAGTCAGAATGTGAAAATGTCACTGTACATTGCTGGTCTTGCTTAGTTTTGCCAGTAACTAATACTTACCTGGAAGATGGTGTTGAAATGGTTCAAGTATTCACTGGTGATCTTAGTATAGCATCTACAAAACAGTTCAAAGCACCTTCTGCAACATGTTGTGCGTGAGATGTCCCAGTTGCAGGATGACCAAAAAAGTGCAAATCCAGTTGTCTTTGCCTTCTTTTCCATTTCTGATAAATTAGCTCTGTGTGGCTTATACCATGTACAATATATATTCCTTGATTTTCCCCCATGACCTTTCACCCAGATTTCTTCAGTTTGCTCATGAAACCCATGATTACAGGAGTTGTCTGAAGCAAAGGCTCCTGGTAGCCAGAGGGAGGAATCTCAAATTGTGAAAGTTATAAAATCCTGTGACATTTATGAAATGCATGACAAATCAGATAAGACATACATGCCAGTATGACATCTAGTTCCCATAATACTAGTACTGTAAGGGAAAAAATGGTGAGCAGTATATTAGGACCTTTTTTAAAAGCATTAGCATTACAACACTTCATTACTTCAGCTAGAGGCTAGAAGAAGCCATGACTTCCCAGGTGACTTCCATAGTAGTCATCCACTCAACATTTTTAGCATGAAAGAAATCCAAAAGCACGAGTGATTTAAAATGGACCTCATTTCATATCTGCAGAATATGAAAAATTTCTGAAGAGAAGAAATGTTAAGCACAGATGTACTTCTATTTATTGTCTCCAAGACAATGATTAAAAATAAAGTTTTGAAAAAATTCTTACCACCTGCTGATGGAGAAGAAAAACCTGTAGATAATTTGCCATAGATTTCTTACAGAATTGCCAACTGACCTGAAATGTCTTCTGAAGAACTGTTGCATACTAGGCATAGACAGACAAGGTTACAAGCTAATTTACACCTGCCCACGTATAGGTACACTGGTGGGAAGACACGATGCAGAGCTTTCCCTGTCAGCATGCCTACACAAGCAGGTGCATTATGTTGCCCTTTTTGGATGATCAGTGGCAACTGAACATGTGCAAAGCACAGACCTCTACCACTTGAATTACAGAACTAAATTAATTTGCTGGGGGCTGTCATCTGTGGCTTCGCCCACACAGGAGACAAAGCAAGTTTTGCCAGTTTCTCTGCAAGCCTATTCCACGTTTCTGCAGCATATAGCAGTTCAGATCCCCATGTGGGCTACTCCACTTGGAACTCCCCTTTGGTTAGATCATCAGTGAGAATGGAAACCAAGAGTTCTAGCTTTAAAGCTCAACCTCTATCACTTGACCGAGAGGACCAAGTCCAATCGGTGGGGATCAGAAGCAGGTGACTATCCTTTGTCAATTAGTCACAGAGGGGACATGCAACATATTTTACCAGTATGTCAGATAGCCATAACTGGTCTCCCAGCACTGCAGTGTGCAAGGGCTACTGGCAAAAGCTATGACTGGCCGCAGAGAGGATATGTTTGGGGTGTGCGTGAGTGTGGCTCCCACATGATAGATGGTTGTGCTGGGAGGAGTGCTTCCTACTCCATTTTTAAAGTGTAGAGATATTTTATTTGTTTTTCAACTACATACTACCTCTGACCCCACTGCTTCAACAGAGCACCTTATCTAACATGCTTCATCCTCATAAGAGATAAAATGGAGCCTTCAATATTGATGTTCTTCAAAAACCAAGATCTGATAAAACACATAAAGATGGGAATGGGTAACAGGGGACGGATCACTTGATGATTACCTGTTCTGTTCATTCCCTTTGGGGCACCTGGCATTGGCCACTGTCAGAAGACAGGATACTGGGCTAGCTGGACCTTTGGTCTGATCTGGGATAGCCATTCATATGTACAATTCAGGAGAAGAATATGTATACGGCTGTTTTACAAAAGTGCAGTGTAAGTAAATGGTACAAATATGGATACAAAGAAATTCATAGGATCTGATTATTGGATTAGATTAATTTTAGGGGTCAAATATGTTGTTTTATTTTCATATAACCTGCAAAGATTGCCTTCAGAATCTATATTTTCCCAATAAACTGTTGCATATAAGACCTCTTTTATTGAATTGCTTTGAAAAGTAATGACAGCCTATGTGGAGCAGCTGTTTTTCAGAGTTTAATATCCTGTCTATTTACATTTTTACAAGATACCAAAGGTAGTTAGAACTGTACTATTCATTAATTCAATGCCAAATCTGGGGCTTGATCCTGCAGCCTTTACCCAGGCAAAACTCCCATTACAGTTAAGAGAAGAATTGCATTAGTAAGAACTGCAAGATCAGCCCCTTAATTGCTCATATTAAATGTGTTTTTCCATTATACTTGTAAAAGTGAACAGAAAGTGTCTGAAAACAGATCCTGTGTAAATTAAAAGTAACCAAGCCAAATTTCTTTTAAACTTAATTAAAGAAAATAATTTGCATCTAAGATAAGAGCACACATAAGGAGATTCACCTGGGAATGAAATTTCATGTCCAGACCATAAATCCCTAAAAATAGGGACATATAATGGAAGTACTAACATGCCCTTAAGTCTAGTGGTGTGACAGTGCCAATGTAATGAAATCCAGCACCACAAGGTTACAACTATATAGCAAAATATCAAAAAATAAACAAATAAGAACATGTTGAGAAATTACACAGAAACCCTATTAAACATTTTAAAGGGTAATAAAAATGCCTTAGACCCATTAAAAGTTCTCTGCTGACTATAAGAACCAGTGCCAAATAGTGTCAAAGCTTTTACAATGAAAAAGAAAATTTAAAAATCCAAAAACTACAGTACAGGTTCCTGTTCAGTAATTAAACAAATGTATTGGACAAAGACCAAGATACACACACACACAGCCTAGTACACCACCCACCCATGTGTGTGTAGGTGATACCCATGTGATAATGTGACAGGAATATGATACTCTGCCCTCACCTGCTCTCTGCCCACTAATCCACCTCCCTGGGATTTATCATAAATTTCAAAGTGTCTGAGCAGATACAGATTCCATTTTAAAAAAACTTAACCTGCTACAAAAAATGTTTCCTTTTCCCTCTAAATATGGGGAACATTTCACCCACACTATCTAAGCCAGTGTCTGTCCTAAGACAGTAACAGTTTTGCTGGAGGTCACTTGTTTTAAATATAGTATCTTGTAGCTCCCCAGGGCTAGTAATGGAAGTTTCATAGCCCCGGAAAGGAAATATTCTCTGCCTGACAGTAAGGGACATAGCATTGCTTTTAATGTTAGAAGGGCCGAAGATATCAGACTTAAAAACAAGACATTTTTATTCAGTTATTTTCAGTCAGTTTTAGAGGAACTATTTATCTGTCTTGGAGTGCATTTTTCTCTCCCTCTGAGCCCTGTCCAATTGGATTCCAGGGGCGAAATCCTGATCTCATTGAAGTCAATGACAAAATACCAATTGACTTCTATGGTACCAGGGTTTCACCCATAGTAACTGAGGCACCTAAACTTTTCAGGAGCAGGGATACAAAGAATAGTCCAAAAACTCATGCCAAATCCCTCACTCTAAATCTAACTCTAGCCCGAACCCTAATTTGAAACCTAACACTATATTTAACTCAAGGCCTAACTATAAATCTAACCCAAAAGCAAACCTGAATGCTACCTGAAAAACTGAAAAAGTTTGTTAGACTTGATTATAGGCAAACGAAATAAAAGCAAATTTAATCGTACAGTAGCAAACTCAGGATTTCAGTTTGCACAAAGAAAGAAAATAAAAACTTGCGTACATTTTTTTAACAGCACATGACTGCTGTAATTTCCATTGTTCACAGAGCAAATCCATGGCTATGTGACCCACAAATTGTGGGGGGAAAGGATGAGTTTTGCCTACAAGCTAAGATGTACAGCAACCCAGCATGTTCCCTCCGAGTCAGGAAAAATGTGAAAAACATTTCCTGTCTCACGCCTTTGACTTCTATTTGAATGAGTGTGTAATTATTTCACTGGCCAAAAACTTAGTTATAAAACATTAAACGCTTGAGTTGAGTGGGCTTAGTCAATCGCTTTCACTGGCCTAGAACACGAATGCACCTCATGTTCTCATATTTCAAGATCTCCAGTCCATTAGTTTTGAACTCAGTTTTTTGTTCTTTAGTAGACAATCAAATCTGGTATCTAAATTTTTCAATAATGCTTCCATTTTTCGCAGAAATCTTAGTTGCGTATGTTACCCTAAATCATGAGTTCAGGGTAAGGCCCCAAACCAGAGGCATGAGTCTGTTCCTGGGGCTCTGCTGTAGTTCTTACTCAAAAATCCTGCCGGTTGGCAATTTTAATTTTTTGGCATCATTGGAGACCTGGAAAGGTGCCCTGAAAAATGAAGTCCAGGCACACTTACTTCACAAACGGTTATAATACATTTTTAACCTGAAAACTGCTATTCCCCTCCCCTTTTAAATGTTAATTGTGGAATTTTACTTAATTATTATTATTATTTTTAAACATTCAGCTAACTCTAAAGAAGCCAAGTGGATTTCAGTAAAACTTGCTGAGGTCTGCTTTTGAGCTGAAGCAAAGGATGGGAATTTTTTTTTTAAATTAACAGAAAAGTGATTGAAAATGGTATTTAGAATGAAAGCGCATTTTTGCTCTTAACTACAGTGTCATTTTGCTTGGGTAATCAATGGAATTTCTCAAATAGCGAACATTTTTTACATTAATTGGTCGTGTTCCATAGAAACTTCGGTGAAATCCGTTTTGATTTCCATCCTGTGTCCAAAAAGGTCACCTCTGTACTCATATCAGTGCAAGAATGTTTGTAGGCATCGAGTTGGTGCCTCCTCTTGCACATGTCTGATCGCTTCAAGGGCACATTTGTTGGCAAAACTCTTTCATGCTGCATGCAAATGCAATCACTTCAAGTCGCTAATGGGCATCTCCCGGGACAAGCAACAAGTGTTGAAATGTGTTTGACAGAGCTCATTGTTGTTGAATCATTGCCTCCGTATTCTTTACAGCCCCAGAGCTATAACTTCTTTTGTGTGGGCAAGGCAAACCATCTATAGATGTAACAAATGGAGTGGCAGAAAGACTGCACTGCAGGTAGAAACAGATATAAAGAGCAAAAAACATGCAGTAATCTGGTGTAGGTGTGGAGAGCTGAAACAATATTTCGGAGAAACTCATTACCTCTCATTTGTAACGGTATGTATTCCAAGAAAATCCCAGATATAGTATCCGTTGGATACAAAGAATGAATCAGGCGACAAGCAACAGCTGAATTAATCTTTTCTGCCCTTTGGGGCAAATCCTATCTCATGTGCAGATGCAGAAAGTCCTCATGTAGGAGAACTGAAATCACTCTGCTGTGCTGGGGGCACGCAGGATGCAGAAAGTGCATGCAGGACGTGGACATCTCACATATGCTTTGGAATTGCTGTATGAATGGGTGGATCAGGGAAGCAGGTGGCATAAGGAATGGTGTGGTCACGTTAATTATTTGTGAACTACCGTCACAATTTTAATGGCACCAGCTATACAGCTCTGGTATTTTCATAGTTCATAATCTTTATATGGCTTGGGGATCTACTGAAAATATAATACACAGGATTCAAGCTTGATCCCTTTCACCCCAGGCTGAGAGTGATGAAGAGGTTGAACGTTCAGCACATGAAGGACTGGACTCACACCCCTTTAGAACAAACACTTCTGGTTGAGTAGCAACTGTCTCAAATGACAAGCACATCCAGTGTCCATAAGCAGAAAGTACAAATTGTCCCAGCAGAGATATTCTGAGTGTAACTGGTTGGTATGGAAAGCAAATAGACACAGGAAAATTGGAGAACACCTCCCCCATCCCCAACACACAGTCATATATATATAAACAAAATTAAATTTCTGGGGTAGGAACTGTCTCTTCATCTCGATATCACCCAGCAAGATGGACACCCATAAACTTTTGGGCTATACTATACTATAAAGATTGAAAATAATAAACCTAAATAATCCTTACTTTGTTTGAGATTCATGCAGTACCACATAACAGACAACAAGCAGGGCAGAAATCATTTTACCTAGTTGTTAGGAGACATGTTCAGTGCTTGAGATTTTATTTCATTAGGATTTGACAAATACATATCAAAATCCTTGTCCTTTCTTATTTATTATCCACGTAAACCTGAACTCAGTGTTTTTTAAGAACATAGCACTTAGAGGCATTTTTACATTAGCCATCTCAGTAATATCTAATAAAAGACCATGCAGATGAACAAATAATCGTATCAAGACCTGAGGGAAAGCACCCTTAATGTCAGACCACTTGGGTAAACGCACTCTACCTAAATTTGTAATTTCTGGGAGAATATAGTAGAATTGTATACAGCCTTCCCCCCTTATCCTACCTTGCAAGGGCCATTGCCTACAGAGGGCTCACTCATGGCATGGGGCAGTCCTGCAGCATCCCTTCCTCAGTTTACCCTCTAATGTGGGTGTCCTCAGCCTTCTCCACATGGGTCCGTGTGGTGATGTGTGTTGGCTCTCTGGCCAAGTCACTAAACAAATGTAACGTCTTCTGGGATAACAAAAGTCTAACTAGAAATCCAAACAAACAAAAGGTTCTTCTACCCCTCTTGGGCTACTCTTCAGCCTGCTTTCTGGGCTCAATTCTTGGCCCATATGGGCTACGGTCAATTCCTTTCCTGCTCTGTTAAAGATCACTAACATCCATGCTACTTACCCTGGAGTCCCACTCAGAGTAGTTCCCTGCTCTTTGCCCCTACTCCTGCGCCCTGCAGAGTTCCTCATTGCTCTTTTAGCTGAGCGCAACCGCCCACAACTTTCTCCATGGAGGCCCTTTTTGCTAGCAGATGTCCTCCCAGGGCTCTCTGGCAGCTTCTCCCAGGCACCTCCATGCTTCCTGCAGACCCTAGCTCAGGGCACCCCCCGGGAGCCTAACCTGTTTTCTGTAGCGCCTGACCTCTGACTTCTCTCAGCTGTTCTCATGAAGCCCAAGTAGCCATTTGGCTGTCACCTGACCCCACTAATTCCACCCTTTCCGGCTGCGAGAAAGCTAATTGTGTCACAGCTGGGGCTGACCCTATTTCTCCTTAAAGGGGCCAGGCCCACCCTGAGACACCACCTATATTTTGTCCAGCAACTACACTGAAATATTTATTCAGTGGTTGCCTTTTAAAAAATGGTCAACAGCCTTTGTACCGAGATAATGTAACTTCAGTATTTCCCAGGTACACGAAGTATAAGGGCAGTAGGCTGGAATGATATCACATTATCCAAAGCAAGACTGGAAAGATTTTAAGAAAACTAATGGGAGCTCGGTCATGGTTCCATCTTTAGCAGGGGACCACGCGCTTCATTCATAAGCTCTACCTAGTGGGAAGAAAGCAGGAAATGCTGAGAGACAGACGAGAGTGTGTCAGTCTAGGGTTGGCAGCCAGACCCTTGGGTTAACGTTACTGTAAACACCCTTAGGGCAGCCTGAGCCCACAGGGCTGACTAAGGAATGAGAGGTCCCAAACAATGTGACTGGTTCAAATTAACCTAGGCAAACATGAATCGTGAACTTCAAGGGACTGTCCCGAGGTTCGGTTTCGAATGTCCAAGGGACCTACTAAATGATGAATTATCTGAGGTGTTGCTCAGGAGCTCATCCATAGATCATATCACCCCTGTAAATAAAACAGTTATTTCATGAAGTACTTTCTGCGCTATGGCTGTAGACTCCTGTTCCTTAGCAAATTTCCAAACATGTCCATGTCCTATTGTATATTTTATCCCCAAGTTAGCAAGAAAACTGCAGCCTGCGGGATATCCTCTTCATTAGAGTTATGCCCCGCTTAACTTCATTTCTTTTAAAGCATTTTCTTTCTTACTGTTCCTTTGTGTATTGGGGGCATCTGAGACTCACTTGTTAAACTACAGGATACTGATTTCTTACACACAGTATAATTCTCACAAAGGATATTTAAAATTTATAGCCAACTCTCCCACATGAAGGTGGTCTGACAGCTGCAATTCCTTCTCCCTCCCTCCCCACATTTAAATGACTGTTTGGCATTATCTGTAACTGGGTTTGATCTACTTTGATATTTTGTTTGAAATATTTCCAGAAATAACTTAAGACACGGCTTGTGACTCAGCCATGGCTCTATATAATCCAAAACATTTCTGCGGTAAATAGACTGATGACCAGAGCCAGTAACACTTTGCATAAAAATCCCTGCAACACAAACACTGAAAATGTGACAAAACACAAGACACGATCTGTTTCCTTTGGGTTTTGCAATGTGTTGAAAGTTCCCTTGGAAAATGGCAACAGTTTCCTTACAAAAGTAAAACAGTACCACTGTATGTCAGCAATGTGAATATATAATTTATCAGACATACATGCCATGCAGGACATGGAAACTTATTTCAATTCAAACCAGCCTTATTTTTGTTTAGTTTAAGTTGATTAGGAATTGGTTTAAGCTAAACTGAAATAAGATACTCTTAAACCACAATAAACGTGTCTACATAGGAGTTTGCACCAGTGAAACTAAACCAGTTTAGAAACCAATTTAAATTGAACCTTTGCAATTTTGCTCATGTAGACAAGGCCATATAAGGTGGTGATATTGATTAATTGCAGAATGATGCATCTTTCACTTTACCTGTTCCCATTCCAGTATCTTCCCTGGAGCTACTTCTAATATTTCAACCCCCTGAGAAGTTTCAAATAATCATATTTTATCGCTCCAACAGCAAACCTGCTAAATATTTCCCTCTCTGTTCCCAAAAGTTTTTACGATTTACGATTACACCCATCTGAGGCCCATATTCAGTTCTGGGCCAGTGACATGTTGAGCATTTGACATCTTAAGGCTCTACAGAAACAGCAACTTTCTATCTCACTGGACAGGGGATATTTTCAGCTTCCCAACAGGCTCTGGAAAGTGCTGAGATAACAGGCTTTCAATGGTTCTTCGACACTTACCCACGTGAGTAATCCCATTGACTTCAGTGGTACAACTCATGTGATAACGGGCTCATCAGCTTGAACAAAGAATTCCATAATCTAGCCCATAAAGAGGTTATGACTAATTTTGCAAATAAAGCTCTGTCACAAGTGATAGATGTGAAAAGTTTGAAGTGTTGTATGGATCTGGAAAAAAAAAAGTAGACCAGCCATGCTGAATATTAAAACAGAGATTTTTAAATACTAGGACGATAAAAATGATATTACACTACAAGTATTATACATAATATTCATCTGGGTCATGATGGTTAAAGTCCAAACCAGCAAAGCATTTGTCTTCAGTAGGACTGCTAAGAAGTTTAAGTGTGCTTTGCTGGATCGGGGCCTAAATGTTGCATGGTGACCAACACTTCTGCCAACTCCCATCTCCTGCTAGTTCCTTTGGCCTCTCTCCTTGTGTTCATCTATCACAGTCTAATGACCACACACATCACTGGAAAAGGACACCTGGGTCCATGCCTCTTGACTGAGACTGGCAGGGACATGTAGGTTGCAGAAACTCTTTTCCCTGACCAGGGGAATTCTATCTGCTACCCAAGATCCATAAACCTGGAAATCCTGGACGCCCCAGCATCTCAGGCATTGGCACCCTGACAGCAGGATTGCCTGGCTATGTAGACTCCCTCCTCAGGCCCTACGCTACCAGCACTCCCAGCTATCTTCGAGACACCACTGACTTCCTGAGGAAACTACAGTCCATTGGTGATCTTCCTGAAAACACCATCCTAGCCACTATGGATGTAGAAGCCCTCTACACCAACATTCCACACAAAGATGGACTACAAGCCGTCAGGAACACTATCCCCGATAATGTCACGGCAAACCTGGTGGCTGAACTTTGTGACTTTCTCTTCACCCATAACTATTTCACATTTGGGGACAATGTATACCTTCAAATCACCGGCACTGCCATAGGTACCCGCATGGCCCCACAGTATGCCAACATTTTTATGGCTGACTTAGAACAACGCTTCCTCAGCTCTCGTCCCCTAATGCCCCTACTCTACTTGCTCTACATTGATGACATCTTCATCATCTGGACCCATGGAAAAGAAGCCCTTGAGAAATTCCACCATGATTTCAACAATTTCCATCCCACCATCAACCTCAGCCTGGACCAGTCCACACAAGAGATCCACTTCCTGGACACTACGGTGCTAATAAGCGATGGTCACATAAACACCACCCTATACCGGAAACCTATGGACCGCTATGCCTACCTACATGCCTCCAGCTTTCACCCTGACCACACCACACGATCCATTGTCTACAGCCAAGCTCTACGATACAACCGCATTTGCTCCAACCCCTCAGACAGAGACAAACACCTACAAGATCTCTATCAAGCATTCTTACAACTACAATACCCACCTGCTGAAGTGACGAAACAGATTGACAGAGCCAGAAGAGTACCCAGAAGTCACCTACTACAGGACAGGCCCAACAAAGAAAATAACAGAAAGCCACTAGCCGTCACCTTAAGCCCCCAACTAAAACCTCTCCAACACATCATCAAGGATCTACAACCTATCCTGAAGGACGACCCATCACTCTCACAGATCTTGGGAGACAGGCCAGTCCTTGCTTACAGACAGCCCCCCAACTTGAAGCAAATACTCACCAGCAACCCACACCACACAACAGAACCGCTAACCCAGGAACCTATCCTTGCAACATAGCCCGTTGCCAACTGTGTCCACATATCTATTCAGGGAACACCATCATAGGGCCTAATCACATCAGCCACACTATCAGAGGCTCGTTCACCTGCACATCTACCAATGTGATAGATGCCATCATGTGCCAACAATGCCTCTCTGCCATGTACATTGGCCAAACCGGACAGTCTCTACGTAAAAGAATAAATGGACACAAATCAGATGTCAAGAACTATAACATTCAAAAACCAGTCGGAGAACACGTCAATCTCTTTGGTCACTCGATTACAGACCTAAAAGTTGCAATTCTTCAACTAAAAAACTTCAAAAACAGACTCCAACGAGAGACTGCTGAATTAGAATTAATTTGCAAACTGGATACAATTAACTTAGGCTTGAATAAAGACTGGGAGTGGATGGGTCATTACACAAACTAAACGTTCTTGTCAACTGCTTGAAATGGCCCACCTTGATTATCACTACAAAAGGTCCCGTCCCCCCTGCTCTCCTGATGGTAATAGCTCACCTTACCTGATCACTCTCGTTACAGTGTGTATGGTAACACCCATTGTTTCATGTTCTCTGTGTATATAAATCTCCCCACTATATTTTCCACTGAATGCACCCGATAAAGTGAACTGTAGCTCACAAAAGCTTATTCTGAAATAAATTTGTTAGTCTCTAAGGTGCCACAAGTCCTCCTTTTCTTTTTACCCTTCAGTACTTCTTTCTTAGTGGTTATAAGGTTCTCTTTTCTTTGACGACAAATGCATAAAATTATCTATCCCATAGTAATTGTAATAAAACCAAGATTGATTAAAACCAGAGAGAGAATGGATTTGAAACAAAAGTAATGGTTTGTTAGTGCCTCTAGATTTACTCTTCCTGAAAGAGAAACTAGCTAAGGCCTCTCAGCTTAGCTACAGGGGTGTGTGTGTGGGCGGGGGGTGGGGGGGAATGAGAAGGTGAGGAAGAATAGCTTACCTCTGTTGAAAGCACTTTCTCCTCTGGTCAGACTGTCAGCATCAGTTGCTGTTCATGGACCATCAGCTTTTCCTGTTCTCTGGGTCCATTTTCCAAGTCCATGCATTAAGGTCAGCTTGCATGTCCAGACATACCTCTTCTTGCTCTCAGGTGTTAGAGTGCATCAGTGTGTCAGGATGAGATTTCATTAATATTAACCAAAACAATGTTTGATTCGCAGTGCCATTTAGGAGGAAGGGCACATGAGTATTGTCTCCTACTTACTCCTAGAAGTTTCTCCCAGGCCAGCCTCCCTGCCTCCAAGACTGATATAATCAAAAGTCCCAGTGATTTCCATTTCTTTAGATTAAGTACGGTGAACAGCTTTTGATCTGCACTGCTGCTCTTTTCAACAGGATTTTGCTCACACTCTTCTGTAGAATACACCCCATCGTCATTGAACATAGAGGTGGCTCAGATGTGACCTTTTTTTTTATTAATTTCTCTTATCATAAAACAAATTTTTGACAGCGTTTAGATCCTCTGACACCTGTATATTTGATTACGTAATCTGTCCATTTTCATGGAAAATAAGGAGATACAAAATTCTGTTTTAAACAAAAAATTCAACAACAACGGATCAATTACGATGCCTTAATTTCATATAAGAATTCACATAGGGAACATCTAATGTGATTGTGAGATCCAAGTTAGACATTTTATTTATGATATCTATCTACCTTTGGCTGCTTCACCTGCACTCTGCCCACTAATCCACTTCCCCTGGGACTTACTCTGAGATTTTAGACTTTTGAGCAACTTGGGACAGATTCAGTGCTTTTATATACATACCATGGCATCATATAGTCTTTGCTTTACAGATTATGCTCCATTATATTTAAAAAGGACATTAGAAGAACATTTGTAAAAGTGCAAAATCAAGGATTCAAAAATTAGGAAACTGGCAGCATTAATGTGGCCTCTCCTTGTGTGTGTACTTTATCATTCAGTCTTCATATGCATGATCATATGCAAAAATGCATGATCATAGCATTTTTTCCACAGGAATCCAGCGTCATTCAGTGCCCAGGATAGATAGTGCTCACTGAATGAGGCCTCAATTGCTGCAAAAATTGGGAGGTGCATAGCAAATGAGGCAGGAGAGCTCAGGAAGTGAAGACGTGGCCTTGCAGTTCATGCACTGGATTGGGACATAGGAGAATAATCACACAGGAGAGTTACCTGCTCACAATTCTCTTCTCAGGAAAGTAGTTTTTTAAGCCTTTTCTATTCAGGTACATTATCCTATACATTATAAACAATTGAAAACAGGGCCTTATAGTGGGAAAGTGTCAAAGCTACCTGAGGTAGTGGCAGCACTCAGCTTTTCCCGTAATAAATGTTTCCTTAGTCATCATCACCCTGGAAACTTTTCTCCGAGGGAAATTGCTGGAATAAGGGTTCATGTTAAGCTATTGAATTTTAAAACATGTGCTGCAGGTTTAAGGGAACAGATTCATTATGAGCAATCATGTCAGGACACCCTTCACTAGATGGTATAATAGCCAATCAATAATTGCTAGATTAATTTCCCCATATGCATTGCATCTCCCCAAATGCAGGGAGAGCTTTACAAATTAAATCATGTATTTCTTAACAACGGATTATATGGAATAGGTGTTGAAATGCTTGTGATGCAACTATATACCTATTCTCCAAGAAACCATTGCATTAATGAAAATAAAGACCATATTCCCAGAAGAGACATGCTCTCTGGCACAATATATTCCGTTATTTATACTACCTGAAGCATCAAGTATGAGATTTATTCGCACTGAATGAGTTTCCATGCCACAAAGAGATGGTGATTTTGCAACTGAGGTACAGAGGAGAGAAGCTGTAGGATTATTATGATGGATGATTTATCACAGCGGGCATTACTCCAGAGCTCTCTGATTACGATCGCTCACTCTTCTCTTTTCCACAGGGAATGTATACATCTCTCTCATTCAAAATGCACATTTCATTCAGAAGGACCTCAAATTGCTTTAGAAATTATTAATGCTATGCACAAATCACTTACTATCTTCAAAGAAATGCCTCTCCCAACCTATCTCAATGGTGGTGGTGGGGTGGGGAAGGGGGGAAGAGAAAAATGTGATTGGACCAGCAGGAGAAAAACAACTCCTGAGGTCATGAGAGGAGGAGCGGGAAGGAGGAGTAGGCTTGGCTCCTCTGTGGCCTTTCTACCTCAGCCTGCCCAGAATGCTTGTGGAAATCATGCCTGGGTGGGATAAAGAGAGAAGGAAAGAATTCTCTGCCTCAGTCTGTGCCCATTGGCGGGGAAGAGGGAGAAGAGGAAGAAGTTGATTGTCTCTTGTGCCCCTCCCCTTCCTGTATATGTATCCCTCCAGCCATGCAGCATCCATTTTGGTGCAGTTACTGTCCTGCCTTCCCTGCCCTACAAGGGGGTTATGGTCTAAGTGAGTTTCCAAGATGCTTTGGGTCTGACTGAGCATCAGTTTTTGGGATAAGGGAGGAATTTTCCCCTTGCAGTAAGACTGGCAAGGTGTCCGGTGGGTTTTTTCACCTACCTTACAGGACCCTGGAGGCCGGTTTTAGGATAATAAGGAGGAAGGACAGAATTTGAAAGCTGTGAATAAGGTGGTCATTTCATCATAACTTGCCTCCACTATTCAGTGTTGTGGAAAAACTCAAAGGGGCCAATTCCTCGAGGTCAACATGAACCCCTGGAGATAACTGCTGGACCTGATTAGGCCAGAGGAAGAGGGAAAGACCCTGTCTTCAAAGACTAATACCTTTCACATGTATCCTTTTTTTACTGTTGCAGGGGCAGGGCAAGAGGATTCAGCAGAGGCTGACTCCTAAGGGTTAGACCAAAGAGGTCCAATCATGAATATTGGTTATTTGGTATGGAGGTATTTAACGCCACACTGGACCTATACAAGTACTTTTGTGTGTGTGTGGTTTTTTTTTTTTTGGGGGGGGGGGAGTGGGGGAAAGAGAAGATTACAAATTAATAAATTTGTGGCCTTCTGATTTAAAATCCATCCCTTCTGTGTTTCACTCTCCTGCATATCCTGATCAATGCGGCCGCCTCTGGGGTGAGGCTCAGCTGCCATCTAACAGCACACAGCAATGTGACACAACAGTTTTGGACAGAAAGTGAAGAATACTGTAATCCAGCTGAAAATCAAGGGGAATTTTGGTCGACAAAATGCAGTTGTTCACGTTTTCTACTCTCTGTGCTACAAAGCTGTAAATATTGCTGTAGCTGGTAGCACTTCAGAGAACAGAGAACTATTCCGGATGGACAAGAATTCCAAAACAATTCAGCATGATAACAAACTGACAATGCATGCATCAAACTGGAGAGGAGGTCTATGGAGCTTGAAGCAATTATTCGTCTCTGGCTATCATGAAAGAGCATATGAAATCTATGCAATAGGGTAGTACTGGATGAAGTACATAACCCACATACCAGAACAAGCTGTGGATTTGTTTAACATTGAGCCATGGCAACAAGCTTTTAGAAATTCATCAACTCCCAGAGCAGCTATATCACACTCCTACTAGAGTATGCTATGTTGCTCCAGGGTTTGCTGTGCCAATGTTTTGCATTTTTAAAACATTACAGCTTTAGTTCTTTAGCACAGCATAAAAATAAAAGTAGCCCCAAATATTTGCATAAGACAACAGGTAAAAATTTCAATTTAAAAATTATGGGTGAGATTTTTTCTCTCATTAGAACCCCTGTATGCTGCTGTGGTATTGTACAGGGACCTTAGCAGCTGAGGGAGTATTTCCCCAGTGCAGGTACTGTTTAGAACCGTCACAAGCTGCTTTACGCAGGTGTCTTTGAAAGCCCTAGCACAGCTGTTACACCAAGGGCAGGAAGGAGTGTGTGGAGGATGCATAACACTATGGGGATTCTGGGAAGCAGTGCTATTCGTAGGCAGCTCAGGATGGGTGGCTGTAACTTAGATTCGGTTCCTGGAATAGCCCAGAATCAGGAGGGCACAAAGGAGAAAAAAGCCATCTCTATTAGCTATATGTTTGTATGTATGACAAACTGTGGGGACACATAAAAGGTCCAGTCCATCAGCACTGATGACTTCTCATCTGCTCTCAGCCCTCTCTTCCTTTTCTTCCATTGATATGGTTACTGATTCCAAGCTTCACTCTCTTCCATCCTTTAGTCTTTTGCCCCTACCTTCCATAGCATGGTCAGCCCAGCCAACCTCAACATCCGCTTCCTCCTCCATTCCTGTTCTCGTACTACAAAACGTCTCTGGTGGAAATCCTGAGACTAGGCTGACTTCCTCCACTACAAATTTGTTCTCTCCTCTTTCAGTTCTGCCACCTTCCTAGCTAAACAATGCTGCTTCTCCAACTTAATTGAATCCCATGCTCACAATCTCAGCCCCCTTTTACCACCTTTGGTTCACTCCTCAAACCGCCCCCATTTCTGTATCTGCACAATATCTTGCAATTTCTTTCAAAAGAAAATTGACCAAATATACCATGACCTTCCCCCTCGGCTTCCCTTCCTTCTTTTCCTTCTACAACTCTCTCCTCCTCTTCCCTTGTCACAGACACAGAAGTTTCTTGTCTGCTGTCCTCCTCTAACTCCTCCACTTGCCTCAGTGACCCCATCCCATCTCCTGATCAGTCTTGTTCCCACTCTCATCTCCTCAAGCTTCCACTCTCCTCTGGCTTTTTTTCAAATCACATTACCAGCATGCTTTAGTCTCTCTCGTCTTAAAAAACAACATCCCTTGACCCCATTTGCCTCTCTAACTACTGCTCCATCTCCCTTTCATCTCTAATCTTATTAAACATGCTGTTTACAGTTGCTGTCTAGAGCTCCTTCTTTCGGTTCCATCCTGGACCCTCCTCTCCAATACTGCTTCCAACCCTTATGCCCCCACTGAAATCATTGTCACCAAAAGTCTGTAATAATATTTTCCTAGCCAAAGGTCAGAACCAGTACACCATCCTCC